>NW_024543063.1:24930000-25202500 GCF_018167655.1 Microtus oregoni
ATTTTAGAAGATATTTAAACTTAATGGGTCCTAAAACTCTAGTTAGAAACTGCAGATTTTGTTTAAATGTACAAATTAATTATTTAACATGACTCACTTTATTTTTAATGTAAGTTATTGACTGGTAAGTCAGTCAATGGAGTCAATATTATTCCTGCAGGTGGCAAAGTCTCTGGGTCAATATGTAGCCCTGATTTGCAATTAGCCAGAAAGTGGCCATACAGCATTGCTTGCTGGAACAAGACAAAGGAAGTATGTATGTGAACATTCCTTTGTTTCTTTTTCACTTGTCAACCTTTGACATTGTTCATCTTTAACCACAAACACTTTTGCACGAGGACAATCATAGTCTTCTGGACCCATCACCACTGAACAATTCGCCGTTCCCTTCTGTCTTCTCACTCCTGGTGACAATCATATTATTTTATCTTAAGAAAATTGCCTATTCTAGATGCCTTACACAAGATTGATGATGCAATATTTATCCTTCTGTGTGTGATTTATTTCATGAAGCATGGTATCTTCAAGATTCAGATATAATACGAGTCATAATTTCAAGGACTAATACTGTCCTATTGCACACATAAAAATTTAGTTTCATCTATGAGTGGGCATTTGTGTTATTCATACTCTTGGCTATCAGGAATAAGCTGCTTTAGACATTGGTAGAAAAGTATGTTTTAATTGTTTCTTTCAATTATCTGCGATGCAGACCTGTAGGTGAAATTGCAGGGTACAACAGTGACCATCTGCTTAACCCTATGGAGAGGGACCATGTTTGCTCTTAAATGGACTGGGCCCATTTGTATCTCCAATACCCTAAGCAACACTTTTTTATTTCTAATTTTTAAGATAATAACCATCTTTGTGGATGCTAGGCGATACCACACTATGATTTTGAGATGTGTTTCTCTATGAGTATTTCTTTGTGTGTTCAGATTGGCTACTTGAAAGTGTTTGTGGAAATATCTATCCAATTCCTTTGGCTGATTTTTTACTGGGTTTTTTATTTTGTTGTTGAGTCTTTTTATGGGTTTTTATTATATTCTAGGTAAAAAATGCTTTATCAAATTTGTAATTTACAAATATTCAAATTCTGCAGATTTCCTTCATTTTTTCATCTTTGCTTTGATGTGAAAAACTATTGATGTTTGTAAAGTTCAGTATTGTTTTGTTTTTCTGATTTTGGTGCTTTTGGTGTCATATTTAAAAAATTATTGCCAGGTGCAATGTCAAACTATTTTTTTCCTAGATATTTTATAGGTTTTGTAGTTCTGGTATTTATGTTCAGATGGATGTTTGATCCATTTATGATTTGGAGGAAGGTGAGAACCCATCTTCATTCTGAATTCAGACATATTGTTTTTACAGTACCATTTGCTAAAGAGCCTATGCTTTCCTCGTTGAAAAATGTGGTACCCTCATCAAAATATTTTAATAAACTTTATTATAAAAATTCTTGCAAATATATAAAACCATCACATACAACATTATTTGATGATATTCCTGAAAATTTATTTATGCTCCTTCAGCTCACTGGAATCTTTTATTCTTCCTCCTACTCAGAATCTACATGTGCTGCTGTTACACTGTGCAAAAGAGAGAACAAAAGAGAGGAAATTTAGAACTTTAAAAAGATACAAATCTGATAAAAAAAATGTGAGAGGATAATATGGTTACTTTTCATTGGCTAGAGAGCCCAGAGCAGGGCCAGCCCTACTGTGAACCCAGAAGGAGCAGAGACTGTGTGGCAGTTTGAATTTAATTGGTCCTCATAAGCTCACAGGGAGTGACACTATTAGGAGGTGTGGCTTTGTGGAAGTAAGTGTGACCTTGTTGAAGGAAGTGTGTCACTCTGATGGAGCCATGCCCAGTGTCTCAGTTCACTTCCTGTTGCCTGTGGATGAATATGTAGGACTCTCAACTCCTTTTGCAGCACCATCTGTCTTCCATCATGTTCCACCATGATGATAATGGAATAAACCTCTGAAACTGTAAGCCACCTATTAAATGTTTTCCTGTATAAGAGCTTCCATGGTCATGGTGTCTCTTCACAGCAATAGAAACCCTAACTAAGACAGTTTGGCTCTCACTGAAAACAGGAGTCTCTCAGAGTTCGCCTGGAACTGCCATGCCCCCAGTGCTTGGAGCTTAGCATATGGCTCTTGTTGCTAATTTTCCATTTTCTCTAAGGAACAAATATCTGTCCACAAATATTTTCTTGTTCATTTCCATCATTTGATAACTATATTTTTCCACATCATCTCAAGAAACCTTGTGGGGTTGTGAATGTAGCTGAGTTGGTAGAGCTTGCCTTGCAAGAACAAGGTCATGTGTATGATCCCCAGGACTCTATAAAGTAGGCATTGAGAGGTAGAGGTGAGAGAATGAGAAGTCCAAGGATATCCTTGGTTATTTAGCAAGTTTGAGGCCACCCTTGGTTATATGACAGCCTACCAAAATAAAATAAAATAAGTTTGAGAGCCAAAGGGAAAACGAAGAACAAAGAATGGTAAGAGAAGGTGAAAGAGCAATTTGACATTGATCATTATAATTTCCAAAGAAAAGATATATACATGAAAGGAAAGTCTTAATGACTTTTATATTTCTTGGGTAAAATACCATGACCAAGGCAACTTATAAAAGAAAGTGCTTAAGTTACTATTTCAAAGGTTTATGATCTATGATGGCAGAGAAGAACAGCCAAGAACTCACATTTTGACTCACAAAAATGGCAGAGAAAGAGTTCTAGGAACCACAGGAGTCTTTTAAAACTTCAAAACCCATCCCTAGTAACACACCTCCTCCAACAAAGCCAAACCTCCCAGTCCTTCCCAAACAGTTCAAACTGTGGACCAACTATTCAAATATATGATCTAGACAGATAGAGGTGAGTTCTTATCCAAACTACCATATTCCACTCCCTAGCCCAATGAGCCTGTGGCCATATAATAATGCAAAAATGTGTTCAACACAACTTCAAACACAGACACAATCTTTCATAGTCTCAACATGGTTTAAAAGTGCAGTCTCTTCATGACTCAAGGCCATCTCTTAATTGTAACCCCCTGCTACAATCAAAATAAAAAGCAAATTACATACTTCTGCCTTAGAATCCCACAGAATACCCATTACTATTACAAAAGGGATGAACCTGATAATTGCAAGAGATATTAGATCAAAATACAAAACCCAGCAGAGCAAATTCCAAATGTTATAGCTTAGAAACTTCTGCTCCTCCAGCGTTACTGAGTGCACCACATTTCTCTGTCCTGACTGTTTCTACTCCCTGTGTTCAGTTCCCCTCTGCAGGTATCCCATGACTCTGGTACCTGTAACATCTCGGGGTCTCCTATGTACTCCAGGCTTCACTTTCAAAGCTTCATGCAATTGCCTCTCAGGGTCTCCATATAGGAAGTTCCCTGCCATATGCCTGGCCTCAGCAGCTCCCCTTAATAGTGCATGAAGATCCCACCAATCCCTTTTCAGGGGTCAGGCTGTCTTTTCTTCTCAACTTTTTCATCACAAGCCTTGGCTCCAAAATTACAATTTGTGGTGCACTTTTTTTCCCCACCTTCTAATTATGTATTTTGTAATTTTTGTCTTCATTTTCTCTTTTATTGCAGACCTACATAAAAGTGATTACTAATAACAACAGAAGAGTCAACATTAGGCCGTCTTGACATTTTCTCCACAAATAAAATTAGTCCATTATTTTTCAATTTAGCATCAGGCCATTTCTCAGAACAAAGACAGAAAGCAGCCATGTTATTTGCCCAACCATCATAAGAATTATCTCCAGCTCAGATGCTGATGCTGTTCCCCTCTTACACATCTCAGATTGGATCCACAGTTTACATAGCTCTCAGTGCTGATATTTTCTCAGCTCTTACTAGGATGGCCCATTAGGCTCTGATTACAGCATTCAGTCATTTTCCTAGTTCAAAATCCCACATTTCTCCAAAAACCAAAGCAAGTTATAAAAGAAAGGTTTTAATTTGGCTTATAGTTTTAGGACGTGAGAATCCATGATGGCAGAACAGAGAAACAGCTGAGAGTTCACGTATTACTTAACAACTATGAGGCAAAGGAGAGAGAGGGGAAGAGAGAGAAGGGAGGAAGTGAGGTGGTAGAGATAGAGATGATACAGATAGAGATGAGTTGATAGAGCTAGAGATACATAGAGATGATAAAGATGATTGATAGAGATAGAGATGAAAGACACAGAGAGAGACAGAGAAAATGTGTGCTAGGAATCCCATTAGTCTTTTGAAATCTCACAATCTGACCCCAGTGACATATCTCCTCCAACAAAGTCAAACCTCCTAATCTTTCTCAAGTAGTTCCACCAGCCAGAGATCAAATATGTAAACTTATGGTCTCCATTGTCATTCAAACCATCACAGGGCCCCATAAAGATTAATCTTTCTGAACACATCTTTATTTTCCTTCCCACTCCTGGCATGCCTGACCATCATATACCTTCAGCTATAGCTATACAGACAAAAGGTCAAGATTCATTCTGTTGGCTGTGACTGTCATTACCTAGAAGCCCACGCATGAGATTTGAGAAGAAGGTAGATTTCCTCAGAGACCTCCAGGGAAAAGAGTCATTCTTTCCTACCCTTTGTTTTGCCTGTGTGGACTCACCCTGTGGAGCTGTAATCAGTAGATTCACCTGAAGGTCTTCACTGTTATGGGCCACTTCTTAAGCACAGGTGACTTAAATGTCAGCTCTCTACCTGAGCCTCCTTCATGTTTCAGCTTCTCACACTCACCAGCCCTTAGCTTTGGAGTGTTAATAGTTGCTTTCCAATGTTTCTGGAAATTCTGTCAATACTTTCAAGTAAAGCCATTCTCTGAGGTGTGTGACTCGGCACTTGCACTGAGGGGCAACTCTACTCTCCACAGACCTCTTCCTTCCCTTCCCTGCACTCTTGACCCAGACCTGGGCAGCAGGCACCTCAAGGCAGGGATAGTGTTTACTTTGGCACAGTTTCATCCATTGTGAGTGGCCCTCAATATCCTCCTCATACAAATATCAACCACTGTTAAGGGAATGGCATCCTTCCCCTTCTTTCACCTTCGTTTCTCTTTGTTTTCACATTTTAACCAAAACCTGAAATTTCTTTGTTTTTTCTTTTTCTCTTCCTTTTCTTTTTCTTTTCTTTTTGAGACATGGTGTCTCAGTAGCTATAGTCCTGGAACTCACTCTGTAGAGCAGGTTGGCCTTGAAGCCTTGAACTCATAGAAATTTGTTTGTCTCTGCCTCCCGAATGCTGGGATTAAAGGCATGCACCATCACCGCCCAGCTGAATCCTAAAATTTCAAAAGCAGCTAAGAGGTGTGAATCTTCTAATTAAACCTTACTCATTGTTTTTGCGGCCTTAAGGGACAAAACAGAGAAAAGATTAATAAGAAACTAACACAGGCTAGCCAGGTGGATAGCTTGGCAGATCTCTTACACATCATGCACAAAGCCATGAGTTCAGTCCCCAGCACCACATAAACCAGGCACATGCCTGTAATGCCAGCATTTGGAAGCAGAGACAGGAGGAACAGAAGTTGAAGTTCATCCTCAACCATTCTATAGTAAGTTCAAGGCCAGACTGAAGTACATAAAACCTTATCTGGGCAAAATAAATACATAAAAACCTAACCCTTGTCTAGTAAACTTAGTAAGTCCTCGGTTAGTTCCCATACGCTGTGGTAAGTGGGAATGCTCAGGGAGGGAAATGTGAGTGTTATGAAGTGCCACATCTTCCTGCATGAGCGAGACTTATTTATTGGAAATTACATTGCAAGGAAAAAATCTAAATAAATGAAATCTTCAGTCATTATGTCATATGTAGATGTACTGTAGAATAGAGCCACTACTCTGCAGTTATGTAAACGAAGCTGTCAAGAGCTTGTTATTTTAAACCTGGAAGCAGGCAGCTCCCCAGTGGGCCTCTTGGTCCCTGCTCCCAGCCTGATTCATTGCCAGCGCTGAGACACAGGAAGTTCATGTCTGCAGTAATCTAAACACCGTGAAAATGGAGCCTAAAGAGTGCACAAAAAGGTAAAATAGGCTAAGCTCCATAACCCAGACAAGAGTCTTGCAGCTCAGCGGGAGGGCGAGAAGGGAAAAATTAAAGTCCAGCTCACAGACAATTACTCAGCTTTTGCAAAATAAAAATGAAATTCTCTTGTTCAAAATTCCTTAAGAACTTTGAGACGGGGAATAGACAGCTAAACCAAGTGTGGAGGTCTTTCTAAGAGGCTACTTGTGCCTGCCCAGGTTCCACAGTCCAGACCCTGGCTCTTATAAACAGCTGAGGGGCTAGCTGTGGAACTCAGTAGGCAGAATGTTGGCCTAGCATGATGTGGGAAGTCGTTGGTTGTATCCTCAGCACCATGAAAGTTGGACATGGAAGTGGATGAGTGTTACTCAGCAATAGGGAGGTGGGGACAGGAGAATCAGGAGTTCAATGTCAACCTCAGCTACAGAATTTGAAGTGACCCTAAGTATGTGAGTGAGACCAGATGAGGCATTGTGCTGTAGTGAAGCCAGTGATCTCAGCTAGAAACCACTCATTCATCTTTGTTATTTTGGAACAAAATTGCATATTAATGGTAATATATGTAGGAATTTGCTGTTTACATCTGAGGTTCTTTTGTATGTGGTTGCACAGCAGAGTTGGGGTTAGGGTAAAACCTTTCAGTTTAGTTCAGGTTATAGTATCAGCTGTGCAGCCTTGAACCCTGGGTTCTTTGGTTAGCTGACCGTCACCAGTCTTCACACCTCCAGGACAGCCACTGGGGAAGAGTGTTTAAAACACACCACCATAAATCTGTTCTGCTACTATGTCTTTTCCTGCCCTAAATAAAGATAAGCAATAATTTATTTCCAATAACACAACAATGTAAATTTATCAGTCTCCCCTTGTCACTTAAGAGTAAATAACAACAAAAGAGATACAAAGAGTATCTTCATTGAAAAGTAAATTTAGAATAAAGAGCAAGTGACTCCTAGAGATAGTGGATTTGAGCAGTAAGTTTCTCCTCTGATATGGGTAAGAAATTTTAGGGTCCGAAAGTGTTGACCTTGGGGGCCTCTGTTCAACTTGTCTTCAGGGCATCATGGTTCTCTGGAGTCCTCTAGTAATCTTCCTATGATTGCCCAGTCAGAGACCAGATGCGCAGAGAGATTCTGTTTAGATGTGGAGTAATGAAATCTCGCTGCTCTCATTAAAACAAAATACAATAAAAATACCATTGCTTGCTGCTGGTAGGTGGAGTTAAAACGAGCAGAGGTAAACTTCAGTTTCAAGGGGCAAACGTTAAATTATTGCCCTCTAAGCTGGCCGCCAGTGCCGCGCAAGGCTTCGCTCCATTTTTAATAATTCACCTTTTGTTTGTAGCAGAAACAGAAACTGCGCGTTATGATTTGGAAGGGGGTTTTATGTGCAATTAGAATGCCAAAAGCCGAGACGTAACACATTCAGGTTCCCTAATTGGGCCAAGAGGAAACCATCATTTCTGAAGTGACTTGGGTGCTTTATCCTGGTTCAACTTCTCTGAAATACTTGGAATTATTTTGCTAATGCCTGCTTATTTTCAGCATTTCCATTTAACATTAAGGCTATGTGTTTTCTAGCTGCGAGTCTCTGTTATGGGAATGGTGTTAATGACCAGTTTCTTACATTCTGAAACTGCCAAGAAAATTGTCGTTGTAAATGATTCCATGTGACGGTTTTTAACAAATTATTTTCAATGTAACCTTAACACAACCCCACTCTCCTCCGCCAAGACTCAGAGCCAAATTAATATCAATAGTGGAATGATTTCTGTCCATGCTACCAGTAAAATGCTGAGTATTTAAGAAAAAAACCATTTCTGAAACAATAATTTAAGTCTCATAGGTTCTTACACATAGCTATCAAATGAGTCTCTAATAATTGGTCTCAAATATTCTCATAATTTTTGCATAACTTTAACTAATGAAGTCAAATGTTAAATAAAACAGTTCTAAATGAAGAAAGCAGAGAAAATCGCTTTAGTTTGTTTTAATCAATATTTTATTTCTTGCAAAGCACTATGGCTGCTTCTGGAAATCAATGATGCAGTGCAGCCTTTGTAGTTCAATTGACTTTCTGCTCCAAACCGTCGACATGGCTATTAAGGCAAAGTGAAATTAAGATGGGGAGCTGCACAGTCAGACTTGAATAATCCATATGAGTTTCGCCCATACCCCAGGGTCTCTGAAAACACCGTGATGGGTAGGAATGGACCTGACATCCTCCATATGCTATTGACTTGTTGAATCCCAAATTCTTTAATCTGAATAAAAATAGCATTTTTCAATCTGACTGGCACTGGGAGAGGTCCAGCCACAACCAAATCAATAACTCCTTGGAGACAAAAGACTGCACATTAGATACACAGAATGACGGTTCACTGGCTGAGCTGGAGAGAGAAAAGAAAACATGGATATATATTTACATGTGATAAAAAT
The DNA here is from genome assembly GCF_018167655.1 of Microtus oregoni. Lineage (NCBI taxonomy): Eukaryota > Metazoa > Chordata > Mammalia > Rodentia > Cricetidae > Microtus > Microtus oregoni. The sequence continues at coordinate 24,938,498 of NW_024543063.1, forward strand.
CCATATAACTAGGATTAAACTTATGGGAACTCTGCCAGGGAAGGAAGAAAATACAGTAAAACTTGGGAGAGAAGGAAAGACCAATGCTGAGAAGAGGAGAGTGTGCAGCAGATGGGCCTCTGCCCAGCAATGAAAATATTTGTCCAGCTATGTTTTGAAACTATGAACAAAATCGTTAATTGTTCACATATATTACTGGAACATTCTGTTGACTAGAAATTTTCCTCTTAAACATCTTTACTGTCCTTTTTGTTTGGCTTGTCGTGGCATCATTGGCAAATTAAAATTTGCATATATTTCCAGGATGCCAAGGGCTGGCATCTGTGTATGTATGTGGACTCTGGATGGAATCCGCAGTCAAGCTGTCTGACATACCCATACAGTCCCATTGTTTAGTTATTTGCATGCATTCACGAGAACCTATGAGAGCCCCTTGCCTCATTTCAGATGTGAGACAGTCTCCTTAACTCATGTCACCAACCTGCAAGCTGAATCTCTAGAGCTTGTCCCTTAGATTTGACTTACCCCCTTGGGTGATTTGACCAATGGCTCTCTGCACGATTCAAGTCCTGGTGAATACTAGTCTAGCTCTGCAGTTAAGACTCTGTTTTTATTTTTTATTTTTTTAAAAAAATATTTCACATGTGACTAATCACATAGCATTTGTCTTTCTGTGACTGGCTTATTTCATTCAGCCCAGCCATATTTTTCCAAATAGACAAGCTTCTTTCTTTTCAAAGTTGAAAAATGTTCCATTCTGTCATCTTTTCTTTTCCTATAAAAACATGTGTATGTGTGTGCATATGTGGTCATGTTCACATACATGCTGGTGCAGGTGTATGTGTTGGTGCATATAGAGATTAGAATTCAATCTTGGTTGTCATTCCTTAGGAGCCATCTACTTTATTTTTCTTTTTTATTTCTCTTTTGTATGATTTCATTTGTTCTTTGATAGTCTTGAACATTGTTTAATAAATAAACTTCTTTGGTCTATGACAGGGAAGAATATAGCTAAAACTGAATTCAGGGAGAAATGAACCAGAGTCAGGGAGACACCACACAGCCACCCAAGAACAACAATGTGAGGTAACAAATCATGAGCCTCATGGTAAAATAAAAAATAATAGAAATGGGTTAATTTAAGATGTAAGAGCTAGGACTATGCCTAGGCTGTTGGCCAGTTTTGTAATTAATACAGTTTTTGTGTGATTATTTGGGTCTTGGTGGTTGAAAAACAAAAGCACAGTCTTCATTTACTTCTAATTCTCTACCATGTCTAAATAAATCATGTTCTTTGACTATTTCAAAGTAAACAGATACTAGACAAATCTTAAGAATAGTAAAAGCAACAAAAGTTGGGTGATATACAAGGAGGTGGGCTTCTCTATTCTGTTCATTAATATGTATGCTTTAAAACATTTATAGTATGGTAATAAGTGTAAGGAATGATAGGCTAATGATTTTCCCTCCTCTTGGTGCTTACAGTTTTTCGTCATTAGTAATAAGCACATGATTTCCACTTATGTGCTCGTGATGATCCTTGGTGTATAATCTGATCACACTTGACAACTGATGTCATTGATGCATTTTGCTAATATCACTCATTCCATCTACATAAGATTGTTCTCCGTTATTGCATGATTCATATTAGTTTACTTTGAGCACCAACATTATTTAAAAAAACTGTATATTACAGTTATTTAATGAAATGTTATCTAATCTATTGTTCAATCAACAGTAAGACATAGCATTATATTCTACATTACTAAGAAAAAAAGGCTGTAAACTAAATACTGCCCTCTTATGCTAATTTTTATCTACTTGAAGACCTTTCGGTATGAGTTGACATACTCTTTGCAAACATACATGTGAAAACATAATCAGGACTAATTGGTTAATTAGCCCTAAATTATACCACCTCCTAATCTGAGTAGGAGTTGATGATAGCCAAGGGATGTGGTGTAGATGGTCATAACTCCTTGAGAGACTGGCCAGGAGATGGAAATAAGTCACAGTAACATAGCAAGATCCCCTCTCAAAAAAAAAAAAAAAAGTCTGTGAATCCACACACGATACTAAAGCCTACCCATGAAATTCATTTGTGATTTGCAACACAGATCATTCCCACCATCTACAGATTTTTCTTCAAATGGCCAGCATCTGTTTTTCAAGTTGGTACCATATAATTGTGTTCATTCTGCATGTATAGTATAAGCTTCTTAATGGTTAAGATTGAGTCTGTGGGAAAGTGCAAAGAATTCTGAACAGAGTGTCTGTAAGTGCTGATAGGTTACATATGCTCTACAGTCGCTTCTCTCTTGACGTGTCTATTTGGATGAGTCATTTGAAAAGACATCAAAGAGATCATAACCCATCACCCTAAACATTTTAGTGTGTATCTTATGTGATGAGAACATTACTCAACATACCAAACAACAATGTACTATTCTAGTCAAAAGCACTTACATTAACTATGCCATATTCTGTGTCTGTGCTTAATCTCCTTCAGTTTTCCTCAAAGGGTTTTGTGGCTTTCTGTTCCTGTGATCCAAGTTCTAATCAAGCTGCTTATTATAGCTTTGGCATTGATCTTGCTGGTAAGCCCAGGTATGCTTGCTTTCTTGCTCTCTCTCTCTCTCTCTCTCTCTCTCTCTCTCCTCTTTTCTTTAAAAATTTTGGTGTGTGTTTCATCTCTTAGTGTAGTTTGTGTGTGTGTGTGTGTGCCTATTTTGGTGGACATTACAGAGGAGCATATGAAAGACAGAGATCAATGTGTGATGGTTTTGTCTAGTATCTCCACTTCATCATTTGTTTGAGATAAGGTCTTTCACTGAAGCCTAGCTCACCACTTCAGTTATTTTAGATGATAAAACAAACTTAGAGGATTCTTCTCTCCCCATTTCTTACGACTGGGATTACAGGTGTGTGTCCCCAACAAGTCTGACTTTAAAATACATGTACATATGGTACTGGAGACCTGAATTCAGGTCCTCATGTTTGCACAGCAAGTACTTTACCCATAGAACTATCTCTCCAGTCCCTCAAGCCCAACTTCTTTTTTCCAGACTTTTTATAGAATTTCCCACATTGCAGATTTGTCTGAAGATTTCCTTGAGATTATGTTGGCAGAGGCTGCTCATTCGTTTCCTGGCCACCCAGACCCGAAATAATCACACCGAAACTATACTAATTAAAACTCTGCTTGGCCGATAGCTGAAGCATATTTCCAGCTAGCCCATACTTCTTAAACTAACCAATTTCTATTATTTTGTGGATTACCATGAAGCTTGTGGTCTACAGGTAAGGTTCTGGCCGGTGGCTGGCCCTGTCTCCTTCCTCGTCTACATGGAATCTCTCTGAATCTGCCTACATTCTCCCAGCATTCAGTTTAGCTTTCCTCCCTAGCTCTATTCTGCCCTGCCACAGACCAAAGCAGGTTTATCCATTAACCAATAAAAGCAACACATATACAAAAGGAATTCCCACATCATGATTATATTTAACAAATACTTTTTGGCAAAATGCTATACAGTTGCTGTTGTACATGTCTAATCATGTCACGGCAGGAGACAAACAGTATTAGTTTCCTCCACAGTGTCCAAGCTTAACTGCCCGGCTAATCTAATGGCTACTACCTCTCGCTTATAAAGGTAATGTTTACCTTAAAATTGGTAATTACCTAATAAATAACACTTGAGACCTTGTCAATTTTCATTCATGCCCTCTGTTCAAGCACATTGTTAAATTAGAAGCTAGAAATTATTCTTTAATTGTTGATTCTGATGCTTTCTTGGTCTTATTTAAAATTAATCACAAATATATATAGTGTGCAAAGGGGGTGTGAACTCTATGCTGTAAATTATGGGTATTGTCACTAAAGTAGTGCCAGCTGGAGAGAGCTTTTAAAGTACACTGTTGTGCGAACTAAACCACACTTGGCATTCAGTTAGCAGAAGAAGGAGGCCCACTAACACCAGATGTCTTGCTAACTCACAGGCTCCTGGGATGCAAAACCAAACAAATGTGTGAACTCACCTAAGGACATGAATATCAACAGCCTTTGCAAAGAAAGTGATCCTTTAAATGCAGAATATTTTGTACTAAGAAGAGTGGACTTCACATGTAAATGGTGCTAGTTCCCAAGGTCTTTTAACTGCATTTCAATTTGAGCCAGATTCCTTTTCCATCACTCCATCTTCAGCCACGTCAGTGTGTTGTGGATAGCACTTCCTTCCTTTTCAATTTTTCCTCCTGTGTTTAGTATATTTCATAGATTATGGACTATTGGAGCGATAACTAAGTTTTCTGTTTGAACTTCATCCCAAAGGTATCGTCCATTGAAGCGAAACACATTATCCTGAGCCTAGAAATTTTATCAGGACAGGTGTGCAGTGCCATACTTGCTTTATGTGAATCCACAGCCCTGGGGTGACAAGTGATGCATGCCTGTTTATTTGTTTTTGGTGTTTTGTTTCATCGGCTGATTAGTTTTGTTTCATAATGTCAGCTCTGTGAATAGAGGTCAGGTCTTTGTCCACACAAGGCAAGCACTCTGTTAACTGAAACATCTCACCAGCCATGCACAACTTTTTAAAATACTAGTGATCTGTCTTATTTTTCTGGAGAGCTGAGAAAAGTCTAATAATTCTCTGCAAACCAAGTCGCCAAAGATGCGCCAGGATTTCAATGTTACCATTAATAAAACATGTCTGCCTGTGGGAGACATGGGTCTGTGATCTCAGGACCCTGACTTCAGGACCGAGGAAAACCACCTCATATTTATCTGCATGGTGACTAGACAAATGTTTCTAGAAAGGAGGTCTGAATATCCACACCTCAAATAAGACCTATTTGGACCTGAGGCGGGCCCCAGTAGGGTAATTCAGACAACTTCATCAGTTAGTCACTGGTTTTATAAGTCCTGGCCCTCCTCACTTGTCAATATGCCATGTAGCTTCAAAAGGGAACAGGAGTCGTGGTCTTGGGATCACTAGAATAAGTCTTTGCTTACCTAGATCAATATGCAAAGTCAGACAAAAGGTAGATCATGACAGCCAAGCCTAAACAGAAGACCCAAGAATCTGGGAGCAGGGGGAATGGAAGATGACTCAGAAAAGAGCAGGTACAGATGCTGAGAATAAACAATGATCCTTCGCCAATGCCTCAGACACCACAGGAGGGGCACCATAAACATACAGTCCCCAGTGTTCACACAGACCCAGACCCTTTAGCTCATGAAGGTCTGCTTTGCCATTGCACAGAACTCCTTAGTTCATGCAAGACTCGTGTTTAAATCCACTGTTGCTGGAGACAGGTGCAGGCTCAGTGGTTAAGAGAATTTGTTCTAGAGGTTCCCAGAACTCACAGCAAGCAAATCACATTCACTTGTAACTTCAACTTAAGGGACCCAACACCCTCTCCTAACCACCAAGGGCACCTGAAAGCAGGTACGTATTTCATCCCTGCCCCACACATACACATAATTAAAAATAAGTCTTTAAAAACAATATTAGTAAATGTCTCTATCAATATCTCTATACTGTCTTTTTATGAGTGAGCTGCTACAGTACGTTGCAAAGCAAAGAAATGAAAATCCAATGGATATTGAGCTTTGTCTTAGGTTTCTGTTGCAGGGATAAAACACCATGACCAAAAGCACTGGAGAAATAAAGTGTTTATTTCTGCTTATAGCTCTCGGGTCACTTCATTGCTGATGGAAGTCAGGGCAGGGAATCAAGGCAAGAACCCAGAGACAAGAACTGAGGCCCAATCCAGGGAGGAATGCTGCTTACTAGTTTGCTCTTGTAGCTTTCTCTGCTTACTTTCTCAAACAACTCAGGACCGGTTGCCGAGGGTGACACTACCCCACCACCCCTGTGTGCTGGGTCTGCCCACACACATCATTAATCAAGAAAGCGTGCTACAGAGATATTTTCTCAGCAGAGGTTCTTCTTCCCAGAAAGCTGACAACAAAACAAACAGTCCAAAAAACAATTGACCCCTTGTCAATTTGACATGCAAACTTATAACCATTAAACCATAGCTTTTCCTTTCATGTTGTCCCTAAAACACTCCAAGCCTTAAAACTCCCAGTCTTTAAAATTTTAAACACTTTTTAAAAGTTTAGGTTCTTTAGAGAACATCCTGCCTCCTTAAAAGTTCAAAACCTCTCTAAAATACCCAACGTTCCTTAACTATGGTCTCCCACAAAATAAAAAAAAAAATGAAATTTTCTTGCACTAAGAGGAAAGAAACAAGGTCACACTCAAATGAGAGCAAAGTCAATGTCCCAGGGTCAGAATTCTGATACTCACCATCTTCTAGGCCCCAAATCTTGCCACTGCGCACATAGTGCATCTAATAGACTCACAAGAGCACACACAGTGTATCCCATAGACTCCCAAGAGCACACATAGTGTATCCTATAGACTCACGACAGCACACAGCACATCTCATAGGCTCACAACAGCACACACAGCACATCTCATAGACTCACGACAGCACACATCACATCTCATAGACTCACAACAGCACACAGCACATCTCATAGACTCATGACAGCACACAGCACATCTCATAGACTCACAACAGCACACACAGTGTATCTCATAGACTCACGACAGCACACAGCACATCTCATAGGCTCACAACAGCACACACAGCACATCTCATAGACTCAAAACAGCACACAGCACATCTCATAGACTCACAACAGCACACAGCACATCTCATAGACTCACAACAGCACACACAGTGTATCTCATATACTCACAACAGCACACACAGTGTATCTCATAGACTCACAACAGCACACAGCACATCTCATAGACTCATGACAGCACACAGCACATCTCATAGACTCACAACAGCACACACAGTATATCTCATAGACTCACAACAGCACACAGCACATCTCATAGACTCACGACAGCACACAGCACATCTCATAGACTCACAACAGCACACACAGTGTATCTCATAGACTCACGACAGCACACAGCACATCCCATAGACTCACGACAGCACAGATAGTGTTTGTCTTTGTTTAATGTGTTGGTTACAAGTGTTATAGATAATGGTCAGGAAAAAAGCTGAACAAAGAAAATTAGAATCAAGGTTCTTGTTTTCGAATGAAAAAAAGCTAGGCTTTAGTAGCTTATGTCTTTAATCCCAGCACTCAGCACTCAGGAGGCAGAACCAGGTGGATCTCTGTGAGTTCAAGGTCAGCCTGCTACAGAGCAAGTTCCAGAACTGGCTCCATAGCTACTGAGAAACCATGTCTTAAAAAAAAGAAAGAAAGAAAGAAAGAAAGAGAGGAGAAAGAGAGAGAGAGGAAGGAAGGAAGGAAGGAAGGAGTACTAAGTATTAATGTTCATAAGACAGTAAGATAAGTTATCCTGTTTTGAAAGCTAGGTGAGGAAACAATGAAGACATACAATAGACAGGATAAAGTGTGAGTTTGTTTCCACACCACAATTTTAAACCAAACACTGGGATTAGAAGTGGGGCCAGCTGCTCACTTCCCTTTCTCACTTTCACATCTATAGATGAGGGACTTGCGTTCTCATCTGTCACATTATCCAGACATCAAGCATCCAGTTACTGTGTTTTCTGGTGTTTATTGAGTCTTACACTCTTGGAAAGGAAACCCTGGTAAATAGAATTTTTCTTTATTTTTCTCTAGTAATTTCAGTTAAGATAATATTTGAGGTATTCAACAAGTTTTATATGCAAGTTATAAAACACCTTATCAAAAATAATTCTTGACAAGTGTTCCTCAAGGTCTGTAGAGATGGATCAGTGGTTCAAAACAATTGCTGCTCTTGCAGAGGACCAGAGATTAGTAGGTGGAGACTGCTTGTCTGTTTCCCGACTGCTTACACAGAAACTATATTGTAAGTGTTGGCGTATTCAGTTGGTACGCTAAATAACCAGACCAGCTCAAAACAACAGATATAATTTAATAATTAAAAAACGGGGAAACTCATGCTACTAGAGTCGAAGATCCGAAGTCCAAACGGGTCCTGCGAGCACCGCCTAGAGAGTGAGCACCGCCTAGAGAGTGGGCTCCAGGCGGCCACACCCTAGCCAGATGTGATTGGCTGAGCTTCCCATCAGCCAATCTTGATTACAACATCAGCCACTATCTTGATTACAACACTGTTTGGCCGAGAGTTTATGTGTATTCCTAGCTTGCTCTTAGATCTTAAATTAATTTATTTCTACTAATCTGTGTCTCACCACAAGGTGTGGCCTACAGGTAAGGTTCCCACTGTCTTTCTCCTTTGGCAGTTACATGGTGTCTCTCATACTTTACCTCCTTTTCTCCTCTATCTCTGCTTGAAATTCCTGCCTTGCTATACTCTGTTCATCCACTGGCCAAAACAGCTTTATTAATCAACCAATAAAGCAACACATATACAAAAGGACACACAATAGGTAGAGTCAGGGAGACACCATGTAGCTGCAGGATAACTATAATTCTGCATCATTTAGAGTGGCCCCACTCTTTAAACTATCATACAATACTCTAACAGCTAAAACAAAGACATTCTGCCTTTGCCTATCCCCCCTAAAGTCAGCTGTGGTGGGAAAACCAGTCAGATCTATTTTTATCAATAGCACTCAGCAAAGCTTGAGAATCTGTCTATTATTCTCCATTAACGCTTTTTGTACTGTTACAGCATAGCATTGCATCATGTATACAAGATTCTAGACGGAAGTAAAGATTCAAGCCATTCTTGTGGGAAGTTGAAGATGGCTATAATTTTAGTTTTTCTAAACAAAAACACATTGAGGGAAGAAAAACATGAAGCAGGTTCAAAACACTGCCAAAATTCCCTTATCCCCATCCCTCAAACAGCTTCAACTGTGGGAGCATAAAACCAGAACCATTTGACAACAGCAGGCAACCAGAGTGAACAGTTGAGTTGTCAACAACCAGTAACATGTATCGTAAATTACAACATGCAAGTAAGGTGAAAAACATGTGAAGGTGAATTATATCCATTCTAGAAAGACTTCAGGAAAAACATTAAAAAAAAAAACCTTCACAGTCCAGGACATTTGATTAACGCCATCTCTCAGCTGTAATGTGAAGCCACAGTAGTGACCTCAGAAGTTTGTAACTCGATGTTGCACAAATCTAGGTTGCAATGTGAACAGAGCTGTGCCCTGCAGCTGATGCTGAGCTCAGCTGGCTGGCTGTTCCATATTTCGATGCAGTAGAGTCTTCTGCCAAGGGTCATGCAGTGACTGCCTCAGGCTTTGGCATCTGGGAGTCTCTATAGCAACTCCTCTGCCAGCAAACAGGAGTTCTGTGTTCAGGAAAACTTTATTTATAAAACAAAGTAGTGGACCAGATTAGCCAATAAAGCCAGTCCAGTGAAACTCTGGTTCTCTCTGACTGAAGAGGGGCTCTTTTCCCCAATCTCTACCTCTACTGCTTGGAATCTGCAAAATTCAAAGTAGGAAGCAGGACATCCAATCACAATGAGAGGACAATGGCATCAGTACTGCTTGTATTTAACTTACTGAGAATTTTTAAAGAACATGAAGTCTTGTGATTTCAAGCCAGGAGACTGTGATACATGTACTGAGAAAGAGCTAAGAATGCATGAGCAGAAGACAAAGACAAACCTTTTTAAAACCAGTTCCACTCACTAAAATGTTTGTGATTGGATGAATGATGTCTTTTGTTTATAGAAACTGCCAATGAGGTCATCAAATAATCTCCACTGAAATACAGGCTGCACTCTGACAATCCCATAATGTACAGGACAGAGAAGAAGGTGGTAAAGCACTTGCTGCACAGGCAGGAAGACCTAGGTTCGAACCCACAGACCACATAACAAGCTAAGTAGGACAGCACATAGGTGCATGCCTGACACTGAATTGTGATTAGTAACTAGCTAAATACCAGTAAGCCCTCTGATGTCTCCTCACTTTTCCTCCCTCGATGATCATAGTTCCTGCTTGTGTTGGCTTGGGACAAGGGTATCATGCCACAACTTTGAAGTGTTTTAACTTGGCTTCATTGTTATTGTATTTTGAGATAGAATCTCACAAAGTCTAAGCTGCCCTCAAACATAGCTGTGGATGACCTTAAACTTTGGATCCTCCTGCTTTCACCTCCAGGATGCTGAAATCGTAGGTGAGTAGCATCCTACCTGTTTCTATACATTTTTGAGTCCATATCACTTGTGCAGGTTCTGACCTTGTGCTATGGGCTGTGTCCAAAGATGCTGTGCCTGCTACAAGGCAAGACCAAGCCATCCACTGACCAAAGCTGAAATCAAGGATGGCCAGAGACCACCTAATTGATCTATAGTTAGGCCATTTTCTTCAAATCCACTGCAAGGGTATATAATTACAAATTGATTTAAATGCCCACTGTGAGGAAACAATTCACTTTAGTATAACAAGAAAGACAAAGCAACAGGAAGTATGTCTTTAAGAACACTATTCTGGAGCCAGAGAAATAGTTCAGTGGAATAAAGCTCTTGCTGCTCTTGCAAAGGACTTGGGTTTAGAGTCAGCACTCACATGGTGGGGCACAATCATCCAATTATTCTTCCACAAAACCACACCCACTGGAGGCTTCTGTGAGAGTGGTGCTCCACAATCTTACTGTGTTCCCATGTAGCACCTGGCCTTTTAACACTTGCCTTTCTACTTTCACAGTATGTAATTATGATGTCATACCAGGTGAAACAGACTCTGGAAACAACACAGAACCAGACCTGGTTCCCTGTGCATCAATCAACTGCTTCATGCAAACTGGGCTGCGATTCTATCCTCCTCACCATTTCCCAAACCACAGTCAATTGCTTCTGCCCACATGCTTCCACAGAGACAACACAGGTAAGAACATGCTCGTCTGACAGCAGGAGTGCTGTTTTGACTGCTGTGTGGGCTTGGGGAGAATGTGCCAGGTGCTGCCTCAGCAAATAAAGGAATTAAAGTATGATTTTGTCCTGTAGAGAGAAAAAGAGAGACAGGGAGAAAGGGAAGGAGGAGAAGAGAATGTGAGGAGAAAGAGGGGAAAATGGAAGACAGCAATTTGAGCAAGGAAGATCCAGCACAGAGGAAGGAGGGGGGAGGAGGAGGGAGGAACAATAGAAAGGTAATTTGCCATCAGAAAGGGACATTTTTCAGAGTCGCTTCTCTAAGAACAATACCAGATTCCTTAGATCCATATAAAAATACAAATTTTTTCTTAAAAAGGTAATTATTTTATTAGTTCACAGTGGCCCTCATCCACTTCAGACATTTCACCTGAAATATTCTAAAAAGAATCCCACCTCAGGCCTGAGAGCTTTGTGATCAGACTGAATTAGAGTCATTAGCTTTCCCTTTGACAGATGAGAAGAAAGAGGCAGGAGAGAGCAGTATATCCACGCCCAGTAGGGGTTGGCTGCAGCTCTTGGGGAGAGGGGGTCCTGGAGCAAAGGACTGCTCTCTGGGCAGGACTCCGAGCTTACATCTGAGACTGGTAGGTGGGTAAGATTGTTTTTCTAAATGGCATCTCTGAGGGCTCGAGATTTGGCACCATTGGTAGAGTGGTTAGCAAGCATGCACAAAACCTCAGGTTTAGCCCCAGCAGTGCCTAAAACCTGCATAGTGGCTCACACTTGTGATACTAACACTCAAGAGGTAGAGACAAGAGGATCATAAGGTCAAGGCCAGTCTTGGCTGTATCGGGTTCTTGACACTAGTCTGAGCTAGAAACGTAGCGGATTGGGGAGAGTGGGGCATTCCTGTGCATAGAATCAATAATGGTAGTTATTGCAACAGACAATTCTTGGGTTAAAAACCACACTGTGAACTGACCAGTTGGCTCTGGTTCTTAATTTATGCTTCTTTGGAAATAAAATAAGAGCTAGAAAGAGAAATGCTATTGAAGTCTTTGTCGTTTGTGGATTTACCCTGTCAGCAAGATTACCTGCTGTCAAAATAACTGGTTAAGAGAATTTAGAATCTTAGCTTTCACAGAGGGGAGAGAATCCACGAAACACAAGATTGCTCACCCTTGCATTTCCTACTTTCAAACAACATAATTCTCATATCTAATAATGATCTTGAAAAAATATAAACAACATTAAACTTTATACTGAGTTTATTATTTCTTTCTTATTCCTTGTGGGGCCGGGGAGTAAATCTAGTGCTTGGCACAAGCTAGGCAAGCATTCTACTGCTGAGCTACCTCGCCAGCCACCAGACTTTACATTTTTATGAGAAACAAACCTAATGTAAATCCTTCAAATGACTGCCAAGCAGGTATTATCACACACGTCAGACAAAGGACCAGATGGTAGAGACTTAAGTTGTTGATCATGCAGTCTCTGCCACACCACTGTACCTCTGCAACACAGAATCTGTCATACGTAACATGTTTATGAAGGATATTGCCATGTTCTCATAAAATTTTATTTACAAGTGATGGGGTATAATATTATCAGACAGGAAATACTATATAGACCTGGACTCTCACACCATAAAGTATGGTGTGATCACATAATTTTGTTCACTTCTTATCTAGCAGAAAAAAGATCTATAAGTGAAACTATGTTTTAGTATCACAGCCTCTTAACAAGACTACTTCTGCTAATTATTGCTGTATTCCACCCAAACAGTGTACAGATGCTTTGATTCCCACCTGCCTTCATTCAGATCATAAATATCCTGCAAAGACTCGTGCATTCTCCCAGGCTTACTCTCAGCTCTGAGGTGATAGGAACTTTTGGTGGTAGGGCCTGGTAAAGGGAAGATGGATGAAGGGGGATACCCTTAAAGGGGATCTTCAGACTTACTTGTCTTTTTGTTTCTCAATTGCCATATGGTGCTATTTCAACTCCATCACATCCTCCCCAGCAAGATGCCCTGCCTGGTTGGTGATAGGCCCAAGATTAAAAGGCCAAAGCAACCATGGCTAAACTGATAGCCGGAATAAACCATGAGAATGTCATGGCTAAACCAACAGCCAGAATAAGCACTTCATTGTTCTTAATCGAGTATGTCAGATATTTTTTCACAGGAACTGAACGCCACAGTACATCATCTAATTCCATGATATTCATCAAAAATTTTAAAATATCCCTCCTCTCTTCTCTCTCTCTTTCATTTCCCTTTCCCCTGTCACAATCAAACTTCTAGAAATCTAAAGATGCTTCGCTACAGAGCAGTGTTATCTGAACCATCCCTGTATGCTGCATTTGGGTTCTTAAGCTCTTTAAGAGACCTGTGAATATCATACATGAAGATCTATTTCCATTTTTCCCAACCTACTCCTACAAAAACATATCCAATTGTTAAAATCGAAGCCAAGTTCTGTGACAAATCAAAGTAAGTGATATTGAAGTTAATACATGTTATCAAATCACATCTATAGGAAGAGTAAACAGGACTGATCAGTTGCAACACTTGTCTCTAATCGGGGCTAAGCCATGATGCTGTCCTCCAGGAATGGAAAAAAATGATCTTTTAATGATAGCTGGGCTCAGAGATTGAACAAATTTTTCTGTTTTATGTCTCAGATACATCTTACATGTAGTTAAATTCTTCCAGACAATTGGAACATTTTACTTATGCTTGTTTTTTTTTTTAAAAACTAATCTTAATAAAAATCTTTTTAGGCTTATTGACTGGCGAACTTTAGAGACATAGATAGGTGTTTCTGAACAGGATTAGCATAAGTGCATAAATGTTCCCAATCAATAAGGGCCAATTGGCTCTAAACGTACCTGGTCATGTAGGTAAAAGATCACTTTCCTATGCATCACTCAAAAAGTGTTCCTATTTCTCAAAATATATTCTCACATTCTTAGAAGGAAATCAAGGATCTGTTAAAAATCAAAATCTGCTAAGTCCCCATGATCATTATTCTTAGAGCATTAAAATAAACTGTATTTGTGTATGTGTATGTGTGCATTTGTATGTTGTGTGCACGTGTGTGTGTGTGTGTGTGTGTGTGTGTGTGTGCAGATGCCCATGTGTGCTTGTTTTGGGGATCAAGAGAAAGCCCCAGATGTCATTTCTCAGGGACTGTGCACTTTGTTTTTGATACAGAAACTCTTACTGCTTTGGATGTCTTCAAGAAGGCTAATTGGCTGACCAAAGGGCCCTGGTAGCTGCCCGACTTCATCCCTCTAGCACTAAGATCCTGGACATTCCTCCTTGCCAATTTTTACCTTGGTTCTGGAGATCAAACTCAGATCCTTATGCTTGCAAGGACTTGACTCATGTATCCATTTTATCACCATCCCTAAGTATGCTAATTAAAAATATTTTTTAAACCAACAAAGCAAAACAACTCCAAATGATGGTGTTAGGGTCACAAATCCTTTGTGATCTTTGCCTGGTGCTGGTCACCCTCCTTCATGTCCTAGGACTTGAGATGACCCTCAGAAGGATCATTACAAAGAACTTGATTTTAAGATCAGTATTTGAACCCCCTACCCAAACCCTTTGTCTCTTTGTCGTTCTTTGTCCAAGTCAGAGGAAAACCAGCAGGTTTGGGAACTTCAGCTATAGACAGGAGCTCTCCAGTCTATGAGGAATAGAAGTCAACCGGGGGATGGTAAGTCAAGGGAATTCATTAATGAGAGTTCATCAGTGTGGATGGAGGCATAGAGAGGATTCAGAGCAAACATGGCCCATCTCCTATCATAGATCATGAAAATCCTCCCTCTCCCTTTTTTCCTTTCATTTGCTTTTACATATCTGTGGACATTGTGAGTATTTCTGTGTGTGCACATGAAAGACCAGAAATCTTTGGATGTTGCTTCTCACCTTGTTTTTTCAGTCAGGATCTCTATCTGGCTTGACACTCTCCTCGTAGGCTACACTGACTGATGGGAAGCAGCCTTTGTCTCCATTCTTCCAGCTCTGGGGTTCTAGTTCACCACACCTCACTTTTTACATGAGAGCCATGTATGGAACACAGTTACTCCTGCTTGCACGGCATCCACTTTACCATCTGTACATTCAATCCAGCACACCCAGCTGTACTCAGTGCCTACAACTCCCTCCTTGCTTTTCATTATATCCTCTTCAGGTCTTCTGCTCTGTTACCAAAATGCCTTTTGAAGTGCTCCTTTCCCACAGGCTGGTCACATAGGCCAGCTCAGTACTGTTGACCTTAGGAAAACTTTTTGAAGAAGAAATTGGGGCAACAAGCTGTGATCATTTAAAAGTAATACAATATATCTGCAACAATGAGCATGGCTCCTTCTACCTCTTTCTTCAGCTGTCTTCATTAGGAGAGAAAATGATTTCCAAAAAGAGGGCCATTTATAGGAGTCAATATCTAGATTATTTATACATTAGATACACAGAGGGTTCATGGGCAACACTGTGATAAAATGGTAAAGAGAACATTAAAATGCTATTATTTAGACTTTGCAAACTCTATCCATGTGTCTTGTTTTAAGCAACTGTATTAACTCCCTTGACTATGTGAGGAAATAATGTAAGTTTGCTTATGGGCACTTTTTAGAATTTCCAGAGAGTTCTGTAGGAAAATAATGATTACTGCCCAGGAAAACATTCCCTTGAGCACCCCCAAACCCTTCTGGTACAATTTAAACCAATTTCCCAACTCGTCTGGGGGTCAAGTGCAGGCAGGTGAATTGCTTCTGAGGATATGCACTTCATAGACTTTCTGCATGTTCACAAGATCCTAGAAAGGTACCAGGATCAATCATTTTATCCTTGTTCTTCTTTCCTCTTCTTTTCCCTCCTCCTCCTTTTCTTCTTCTTCTTCTTCTTCTTCTTCTTCTTCTTCTTCTTCTTCTTCTTCTTCTTCTTCTTCTTCTTCTGCAAAGAATTATAATGCTGGACCACACAGTAACCAAAGCTTACAGTCAATTAATCCTAAGTTTCAAGAGTTTTGGTCACATATAATATAAATAATTATATGAACTGGAGTGGAACTCAATGGTGGATCTATGGCTTTAATTCCCAGACCATCAAAAATTACTAAGTATATAAATAATTTGTCAGCATCATATAGATCATCCTGAAATTACAAAGCTTGCCCAGAAGTATAAACAAACTCAAACCACACAGATCATCTTGATTAGAAAATAGGGTATCTCTACTTTATGTCCTATTTGGGGGACCACTGGAAGATTATACATCTACTCACCAGTCTCCTCATATGAAAGCTGTTGTCAATAACACTACCAATCTTAGAGTTCTGAGATTAAGTACTAGAACAAGGAACAAGCATGATTTTAGATGCTCTGTACTGCTCTAAATTCTCAATAATAACTTAACTGCTAATGCTGCATCTTGGGGCAAACATATCAGCCCTCATTTGTATGGGATGTGTGCATATTTTTGTGTTTTCTGTGTCTTTACAAATTTCTGTGTGCACATATATCTGTGGGCATACATGCACATGTTTGCACAAGTGCATGCTGAGGCCAAAGGTCAGTGTTAGGTCTCTTCTTTAGCTGCCCCCACCTTACTTTTGGAGATAGTTTCTCATTAAACCTGAAACTCATCTAGTTTGGGTTCAATGTGAGTTTTAGGGACCCATGTGCCTCCCCTATTCCCAACACTGGGGTTGATATGCATTCTACTACATCTGTCTTCTGTATGACTGCTAGGGATTGGAAACCAGGTCCTCATGCCTGCACACAAGGACTGACCCCTGTCTACACCCTACCAGCCTAGGTGACCAACAATAGAGGAATGGATAAATAAAATATGTCTTATATACTAAATGGAGTTTGTTTTAGCCATGAAAAAGGATGAAATCATGCCATTCTCAGTATGGTGCACACAACTGGAGATGATCAGATTAAGTGAATTAATCCAATCTCAGAAGGACAAATGTCATACATGTATTTTCTCCTCTGTGGTTCACAGATGTCTTATAGATGCTTAAAATCACATAGGTACATAAGGAATAAAAGCAGATGTGAAATTGTCTGGAAAACAAAGGGAATAAATGAGAAGGGAAGAAGTGAGTAAAGGGAGGATAGGTTCATCCTATAATATACTAAAATATGTAAATTTAAAATAATTAATTTAAAAAAAATCAATTAGTGAGACTTGAGGAGGAAGAATGAAAGCCTGCCTAAAGGAATCCACCTTTGTTTTAGAGAAAGTTATGGAAATAGAATAAGTAGAGAAGCTGAATTTTGTCATGGTGACCAGTATGTACACTGGCAGTATCCTGGACATTAATTAGTCCTTGCTGCCACTGAGCTTTGAGACCTTAAAAAACGTATATTATTTATTTATATTGGGTATCATGGTTGTTTGGATGAGATGTAGACTCATGTCTAGTTCCCAGTTGGTGAAACTATTTAGCAAGGATTAGTGTTGTGGAATATTAGCTGAAGATATATTATTTATGTCGTGGAACATTTGTTTAATGATGCAAAAATGTGTTGCATTCCATTCTTTTATGTTGCATTTGTTTAACTCTGTGAAGTTGTGCTACTAGGCCTGTCTAAAACACTTGATTGGTCTAATAAAGAGCTGAAAGACTAATAGCTAGGCAGAAGAAAGCATAGGTGGGGCTGCCAGGCAGAAAGAATAAATAGAAGGAGAAAAAGAGAAGAAGGATCATGAAAAGAAGGAGGAGAGGCGAATATCAGAAGCCAGCCACCCAGCTACACAGATATCCATGGAGTAAGAAATAAAGAAAATTTATAGAATAGAGAAAGAGAAAATCCCAGAGGCAAAAGGTAAATGGGATTATTTAAGTTAAGAAAAGCTGGCTAGAAAGAAGCCATGCCAAGACTGTCATTCATAAGTAAGAATAAGTCTTCATGTATTTATTTGGGAACTCAGTGACAACAGATTTAGGAGGTATGGCCTTGTTGGACAAGGTGTGTAACTGAGGGTGGTCTTTGAGGCTTCAAAATCACACACCATTTCTAGGTAACACACTCTCTCTCTCTGCCTCATGTCTGTAGATCAGTTGTAAATTCTCAGCTACTGCACCAGCCCCCGTTCCTGCCTGCCTGCCTGCTGCCATGTTCCCCACCATAGTGGTCATGGACGCTAACCCTCTAGAACCATAAGCCCCAATAAGTGCTTTATTTTATACATTATCATGGTCACTGTGTCTTAGCACAAAAATAGAAAAGTAACGAAGACATGCATGACATAAAGACAGTTCTCAAAATATATGAAACCAACATAGAATAAGTCTGGGCTAATTCAGAAATAATTTTGAATGCTGAAGTATGATTTTCATAGACTGAAAATGAAATTTCTACTGAAATGTGATATCTGATTAAAAAGCCAGGCAGGAATGACAGCACATACCTTTAAATCAGCACCTAGAATGCTGAGGCAAGAAAATTGAAAGTTCAATGCTAGCGTGGCTGCAGAGTGAATCCCTGTCTTTAAAAATCATTAACATCATTGTCATCATCAAACAAAATAAAAGTATAATTTAAATAAATTTCATTCCAATCAACCACTGATCACCTATTATCCAGTGAGAGTTTTGATTTGTTTTATCTTTCTGAAAGTAAACAATTCAAAATGTTTGAAACAAGGTTTCTAGCCTAGACTATCCTCTACTTCTTTGTACAGTGGAAGATAACTTTAAAATCTCGATTTTAGATAGACACTGAACTCATGAAGCCCCAGTCTGAACTCTAACATCAGCTATTTTTACAGACTCACATACATTCAAGAAAAAAAAAATATATCTGTAACTGCTTCCTAAAAGCAACACAGTCTATTTACCCAATATAGACAAAATGTGAAATTCTAAAAAGTATGAGCTGACTTTACCCAGGAACAAAGATACACACATCCAGGTTAAAAATAACCCGTGCACTGTGAGCACAATGAGTTTCCTTAAGAGCATGTAGGCTTACCTTAAGGTAATCCATTCACTAAACCTCGACTCTAATTCCTCACAGCAGAACAGACAGGATTACCCTAATGGACACTGAAGACAGCTTAACTCCTGTTTATAAAAGAGTAAACCGCTGAACTAAAGATGAGAGAGTTTTCTCATTTGAAAATACTCTGTTCAAAAGGAAGAACGAGACTGCTGCCATTCCTATTCTGTTAAAGGGGTGAATAGTAGCCCCTCTTCTGGTAACAAAACGCCACAAACAGAAGCACCTTGGATAAGAAAGAGCTTATTTTGCTTAAGACCCCAGAGCAGGAGTCCAAAATGGCAGGGGAGGCATGGTAACAGGAATAGGAAATTGAGAAATCATATCTCAACCAGAAACAAAAATCAGAGACTGTAAATTGGGAGATGTGGATGTGAACTCTCAAAGCCTGCCCCCAGTGACCAGCTGCCTCCAGCTCTACTTATTAAAGGTTCCACAACCTCCTTACACAACACCAGCAACCAGGGACCAAGGCTTCAAATACATGAGCTAACCCCACCTGTAAGACTCTAATGAATAATAACTATTAATCTTTCAAGCAATGTGTTATAAAATGCCTACAAGATAAAATAAGATAGTATAATAAGATATCCATATGCTAAGATTTTTTTTGTCATCTTCTAAATTCTTATTCTTTTTTTTCTTTATTTTTTAAATTTATTTATTTATTAAGGATTTCTGCCTCGTCCCCACAACCGCTTCCCATTTCCCTCCCCCTCCCCCGATCAAGTCCCCCCCCCCCTCATCTGCTCGAAGAGCAATCAGGGTTCCCTGACCTGTGGGAAGCCCAAGGACTGCCCACCTCTATCCAGGTCTCGTAAGGTGAGCATTCAAACTGCCTAGGCTCCCACAAAGCCAGTACGTGCAGTAGGATCAAAAACCCACTGCAATTGCTAAGATTTTTATAGAGAAATTGCAAATTTTCATTTAAAAAATTTAGGTTCTGAGGAAATAGTGTGGTGGGTAAGTTGCTTGCTAAGAATGCAGAAGAACCTGAGGTCAAATCCACAGCACCCAAATGAAAAGCAGGGCATGCCACATGCATGTCTGTAACCCCAGAGCTGTGGGAGATGCAGACAGAAAGACTGCCGGGGCTTGCTGACTGTCATGGTGAGTCAGGCTGTCTCAAGGAAATAAGGCAGGGAGTGATAAAATGTGCTTCTGTGTGCATATACCACCACACATACAAACACACACGTACATACACATGCATGTACTTCCATACACGCACATGCACATGTGTATGTGCACACATATATCCACCCCCACACATGCTCAGATGCGTGAACACCCAAATACACACACATGTATGTGTGCACACATGTACACACAAATAATTGAGTAAGCAACCTTAGGGAAGAGCTAAATCAAAGGAAATATACAACAATTTTTGGAACTGGAACAAAGCTGATTGGAGTAAAGACCAGTCTGTGTGTGAATAAGCACCTTGGCAATGAAATTAAATCTCCTCATGGAAATCAGCCTGTAAAATCTGCTTCTGGCAACCAGCTGTGAGACCAGCTGAGGACTGCTCCATTTCATAGAGAAGCGTCTTTGACTATGGTGGACCCCAATTCAATACTACTTTGTCAGAGAGAGCAGTAAAATAGGAAAAGACTATACAAACTCTATCATTTTCTTTTTAACTTAAAAATAGTTTTGACTTAGATGACATTTACAAAAAATTAAGGAATAAGCAGTCACCTATTTATTAATAATAATTAATAAAAATTTGGCAGAATTGTACAATAGTTTCCTTCCCTGATTCCATTGTGCCTAGAAAGCTGCCAGCATCTATCTACAGAAAAACTAGTGCAGGCTGCCACATAGCCCCACTGGCTTTATAACAGCAGGCACTTGCTGCAACAGTGAGCAGATGGGAAGGCAACTGGAGCTTCCCCAGACCTCGTTTGCACCTTCTGGGACAGTGCCTTTGACAGTTCCTGTGGTCAGCCCTCACTCTCCTCAGGAGAGCACAGTTTTAGAGCACAGTAAGATGGGATTTACTTTAGGGGTGCTGTGGGACCTGAGGGCTGGCTCCACATTCCCAGGTTCTGAACACATGGAAGAGAGGGCCAGAGTGTATTTCCATCAGGGCAATGACCTCACCGATGATAGAAATTCAACCAGCACATCGGCCTGTGGGGTAGAGAAGCACGTAGAATAAAAAACACACAATACTGACTTAAGTACCATATTCCAGACAACAATCAAGATGCATGCAGGCAAAAGGGTCAAGAAATCACTCAGTGAAACAGGAGAACCTGAGCTGGATCCCAGAACCCATGCTAAAAGCAAAACAACCAGAAACAAACAAGAAAACAAAATCTGCAGGTTGTGGTGCCTGTGCTTGTACTCCCAGAGCTGGGGAGATGGAGGCAGCTGCATTCTTGGGAAGTGTTGGATATACTTGGAAAGTTCCAGGCTAATGAGAGACCCTGTCTCAAAACACAAGGCAAACAGTACTTGAAGAACACCACCCAAGGTTGTCCTCTGGTCTCCACACACAAGACACATGAAGTCAAATAAAGACTCACGTCACTTCAACACCCCAGCTGAAAAACCCCAAAGTAGAAATGTTTAGTACAAAAAAGAATGTGTTTGTAGAAACAAAACTGGAATGATGGCCACATGAATTGAAGGTAAGAATAATCTATGACTTCCCATTCCTTCTCCTGCCCATTGCTCTTTACCAAAAACTATAAAAAGTAACCGTGGTGAGCCCCACCACAAACGAACTCCACTCATAGGAGGAAACCATCCATACCGTTGGCCAGGACATACAGTAATTCTGAAGCAGAGCAGTGGGTGTGAATGGCAGCTTCAGTCAGTGTGATACACACAGAGACAGACATAACATCTCTTGCAGAGCACAGATGAATGGCAGTGCCCAGAGAAAGCGGGTCACGTGCAGGCTCCCCATGTACCAGTGGCCACTGACGACTTAGAAACATTTCTCTTTTCATGAGAAAACAAAGCCTAAGTGTGCTTGTATTCTCGTGGCCTTTCTCCTTGGAAAGCCTACAGTTCAGTTACATGAGACAAAAGGACTCCGTCTTTTTATCTGACAGAGTCTTCCATTTTTGTTACAGGAAATAACTGAACATGGAGTCATATTGTTTCTCCACAGAAGCTCAGCGGTCACGGCTGCACAGATTATCCACCAGCAGCTGTGAGGAGCACGGACTTTCCCTAGAAGGAGGCAGAAAAGGCTACTCAGAAACCACGGGCAGCTTTTTCCAGTTCACCTGTCTTTTTTTTTTTTCTTTTTTTAAAGAGCCCTGGGTCTGTAAAATGTTGAATTATTTGCAGGAAAGATAAACACTGCCAAGAACAACAAGCTCCTTCCTTGGGAGGTAGGGGACTGTAAGGCAAAATGGTCTTCAGATTGACAATTTATACTGGAGCAGCAGTGAACCCCTTTGGCCCTGCCTCTTCCCCAGAACTGCATTAGACAGAAGATAAATCTTGGCTGGAGTGATTATGAATTGTGTACTCAAGGGGTAGGGGAAATTAAAATTGATCCCTTCTATAAATACCTTAGGCAAAGTGGTGTGTGTGTGTGTGTGTGTGTGTGTGTGTGTGTGTGTGTGTGTGTGAAGAAGTAGGCAGAGAGGCTTGGTGACTAGGTTAAATGGCCCAAAACTTCTAGATGACATGTTCTTTGTGGCTTGCTGTGATTTTTTTAGACCTGGAGAAGATACTTTCCTGGGTAAAGGGCCAGACACCCAGCTCTCAGAAACACATTCTCGAAGAACACATGCTAAAGAGTCTCCAAGGAGCTTATAGGCTAGAGCTGACTAATGTAAACAGGAGAAACCAGCTAAATTTGAATGGCGTACAAACAACAAGTGATTGTTTAATGTAAGCATTTCCTAATTATTACATGTGCCCTGGTTGCATAAAAATGCTATTCACTGTTTATATGAAATTCAAATGTAACTTTACCTTCTCTATTTTTTACCAGCTAAATCTGGCAAGCTTGCCTGTCATTCATGTTAACTAGATGGATGTTTTTTATGCCCCTAACTGCTAAGTCACACCAAACTCATACTGAATAAATACAAGCAACGTCTCTGTGTAGAGGCCAAAAGATTAAGCACTGTTTATGAGATGAAACCCCAGCAGCACACTCTAAGAAGGTAACTGTATAGCTTACTTCAGGGAGTTGGACTTCCCAGGGGTCACATTCAGGAAAGTTTTGCAAATCACCACACCCAGGACATAAGCAGGCCAGGGAATCTACAGGGGTGCAATCTTTGCAGTTACCTCATCCAATCACAGTTGTATTCTGATGAGTAGCAACCGCCAGCAATGAGTCAGTATTGTGGCTAATGTTGACATTGCTAGCCTAGCTTAGCAGGAACACTTGGTAGCTTGACCTCTTCTTTCTTTGAAATTCAATAGAAAGCTCACAGCTACTAAAGGTAGCTAAATGGTGAGGAGAGAATTAAGACTTCTTAAAGTACAAATTTGATGGTCAGGCTGGGTTTTGTGGACCTGACTGTTAAGTTGAACACCCATAAATCTGTGCTTTAATAAGGAAAGGAGCCACATGGAGACAGACATGCTGTATCGATAACACACAAGGGAAGGCATAAATGCCTTTCTTTTCTTGGGGGTGGGGTTGAGGATTGTGCAGATGCATGTGTGCGCCAGAGGTCAAACTTGGGAGTCATGTCTCAGGAACCATCATCGTGTTTTTAGGGAAAGGACTTTCACTGGCCTGGACCACACCAAATCAGCCTGGTTGGTTGGCCAGTGATCCCACTGTCCCTGCCTTCCCAGGGCTGTGATTACAAGTGTATGTAACCACACCTGGCTTTTTGCATGGGTGCTGATAATGGAACTCATGCTCTGAGC
The DNA here is from genome assembly GCF_018167655.1 of Microtus oregoni. Lineage (NCBI taxonomy): Eukaryota > Metazoa > Chordata > Mammalia > Rodentia > Cricetidae > Microtus > Microtus oregoni. The sequence continues at coordinate 24,962,239 of NW_024543063.1, forward strand.
CATTTCTCCAGATACAAAGTGTATATATCAAGTACATATTCCTTTACTTAATAGTCTATTCCCATCCCACTCCTTCCCCATTAAAAACGAAAGAAGAAAACCATTTTCTACTAATGTCAGCCAAAGAATCCCGAAAAACTTCTAAAAGATCCAACCAAATTTATAAATTTTTATTCTAAGAATTGGTCCCTTTTAATTGTGATGTGCCCTTAAAACTGTCAAATGTTGCAGAGATCAGAGATCACGTTTTCTTAGCAAATGAAGCTGACCCATGAGGCAAATGTATTGATTGCTGATTCAGAGAGAATCCTTGCTGTCTTTGTCCTGAGAAGACTGAGAAGTGGTTACAGTGCTACATGTCCCAAGCTTGTCTTGCAGAAAACCTAAAGAGCTGCTATATTCACAAGACTCTGAGCCCAGCATTCAAGGAGAACATTACAAAGTCAGGCCCCAAATCTTATCACAACCATGGCTCCACAGCCTTCGACATAGAGTAAACTGACTTTCTACACTGGTGTAGGCCCCTGCTCTTTATGTAATCTAAACAGTCTGAGTTGTTGGATTACAAACTCAGGACTTATTGTTATTATTATTATTTATAACTTTTATTATCTTCTTCTTTAACAGTTTCATACACATACTCTGATTACTCTCCTATCTCTCTCCTTCATTGGGTTGTTTCTGCCATATCAACCCCCAAAAGAGTAGAACTCTGAAAGGACATAGAGTGAGCAGAGTCCTTCGTTCTTGGTGGAACATGGCCAGTGGTCTCCATAGACCATACAGATGGAATCTATCTGATAAGGACAACTGAAAGTGTAATGGTCAAATTAGTCTTTGGTTAACTTTCTCTCCTTTCCTTATGAAACTCCGGACTGATCTGTGTAGAGCACTTTGTATGATAGGATCTGCCCCGCAGACTCCAAGCTCCAGCTGATTAGGTGAATCTGTCCAAAGTGGGGGTGAGCTCTTGGTGATAGGATCCCGTGACCTCTTTTCCTCTTCCTCGTAGGTTTTCGGCAGCATGCCTCGCCCCTCTCACATCTTCAACTTTACTCTCAAATATGTATTTCCATCTCTAAAGCTCTTCTAAGTTAACCTCAGCACACTCACCTATACTTTCAGGAGGGTGCCCACATCTGTCTCCTGTAAGTGTTCCTTCTGCCAACCTTGCATCTTGCCCCATCAGCTCATGTCATACAATGGCATTTACCTACTTACAGGACTCCATGAATCTCCATATATAGTCATGATCATACACTCCTTGGGGAGAGGAGTAAAAACACTTCGAGAATTATCATTTTCCATTGACTCAACTCCCTATGCAGGAGAGACAGGAGTTATAGATTTGTGAAGAGAGATGTTGGCAAACATCCCCAGATCTCCATAGGCATCCAGGAGGTCTTTGCTCTAGGAATCTGATTCAATAAGAGGAAGATATAGTCAGGAAAATGCTGCCACTTCACATTGTACTGTAGTCCCCAATACATGATCTTTATCTTATATAAATGTATTTCTAGTACCAGGCAGGGTTAACTCTCTTAGAGAAAGCATGATGTCATACAGAGACCGCACAATATTCTGTCATTGAATACCAAGTTCCTGAGCATGCAAAAACACACCAAGATGAAGCAGTAGAAAGAACCCATTTAACCAAACTATTGAAGTTATGATGAACTTTAAATAAGGTAGTCATTATTTTCCAAAATTCACATAACAAAAATAATGAAGCACAATTAGAGAAATTATACTGTTTAAAATAAAATTAAAATAAAATTAAAACTCTGGAGTTGAAAGAGTGATAGGCCAAAATTTAGACTTAACTGTGCATAACGGTGGGTTGGTAGAGAAGGAAAGACAGCGAGCTGCTCAGAGGAATAAGACAAATGTCAGCAGAGTCGCTGATATCAACAGACAGGAAAAAAGTAAAACAGCAAAGATGTACTAGGAGAGAGCCCAGTTGACAAAGTGCTTGCTTTGCAAGCAGAGGGTCTGGGCTCAGTCCCCAGAATCTATAGGCACAGTGTTATGCACTTCTAGACCCAGTGGTGGAGTAGCAGAGACATACAGATTCCTTGGGCTCACTAACCAGCCAGCCAGGACCACTCCAAGCAAAAGAGAGACCCTCTCAGAAAACAAGGTGATTGGCTCCTGAGAAGCGATAGCCAAGGTTATCCTCTGACCTCCACATGCATGCATACATGTCTGCCTATGCACAGGAGCATGAACACATACACACAAAATAAACACATAAATGAAAAGACATACACTATGTGTCCACATTTCATTTGTCTATCCATCTTATTACATGTGTGTTGGGCCCTCTCTCAATGCCATATACATGAGTGCCATATACATGTGTCCCTGCAGGCCAGAAGATGGCACCAGATCTTATTACAGGTTGTTGTGAGCCACCATGTGGTTGCTGGAAATTGAACTTAGGACCTTTGGAAAAACAATCAGTGCTCTTAACCACTGAGCCATCTCTCCAGCCCTAAACAACTACATAGCTATAGTAACAGAAGTAGGGAGGGAAAAAAGCAGACAAAATGCAAGGTGATTATTGTTTTTCCAAATATACACTATATATATTTATACAATATATATCTTGTATCTTGTGTACACACACACACAAACATACACACACACACACATATATCTTGATACAGGTCTGAAGAAAACTGAGGCTCACACAGATTAAGTCAGAATCATCGGTCAGAACAATACAATCTGCTGAGGTCCAGAGACAAAAAAGTCAAAAGGCACTCAGAGACAAACCGTCTGTGTCTCGCATCTCCATAGAAACAACACTTTGGGAGACAACACAGGCACCTGAGAATCACTATAGGGAGACGGAGGCCAAACTAGAATCCTACATTCTGAAGAAAAAGACTCTTCAAAGCAGATATGAAGACAGCTACTCTTACATGTGCATGCGCTGGGAAGTTCTGCTGTTCACCAACAAGAAACAGGGGTTAGGATTACTCTCCAACAGAAAGAAAATGGGGTCAGGTAACAAGACAACAACAATATGTGTGAAATTTAAGACAACAGAAATGTGTCTGAGTGGTTGTAATACAGTGGTCTGATTGGAGCTGCCTTCATTTTTTAATATGCATTACATGTGCACAAAAGTGGGTTTCACTGCCACATTCTCCTCTATGCTGTACGTTGATGCGGTAAGCAGATGTCTTTCAGCTGGGGATCTCTGGGCTCAGCCTCTATGGTTATGGATGCCTGCATATGGCAGGTTTGGGGCCTCCTACCTATGACAGTGCCCAGCACTGTGGTGCCAGCACATATTCTGCAGCATTGGTCGACTGAATGGCAGAATGAATGTTATTTTGAGGGTAAGGAAAGAAGGTAAGAAAAAGAATAAAAAGACACAAACTCACATAGTATCAATATGATGGGGCCAATACAGAGGGGGCCTGGTGGGAATTCCACCCTCAACACCTTCTGGGACTGTCATTTTGGGAGGAACACTGTAGCAATTTAAGGAAAGATCTAGTATTTTCTCACCTGTGTCTTAGTCCCATTCCAGTGGCCTTAGCAACTGTTTTAGAAGCATTATGGTGAGGCTAAATGCACCCACTTTGAGTGCTCTCGCAACAGGAGGGAGAGGAAGACTGGCGCCTGTGGTAGCAGGTCTGTAATCCCTGAGGCTCACCGCTGTCATCAGCTATCCCTTGAGCTGGCAAGGAAGGGCTGCTCCCCTGACCACATAAAGGGGGCCCTGGGCTTCTGTCACCTCAGAGTGCCAACAGCAGGTCCTTACTGTTATTACTGCAAAATAGTCACTAGTTCTTCATTGTTTCTTCTCCAAGTTCTGAAGAAGAAACTATCATGATTGGATCACGGTGGATAAGTGTCACAGTCCTTCACAGACAGAACCATAGGAAAGAAACTGTAATCTTTAAACAGGTGGCTACACACATGTGCCTCTGGGAGTGAAACCAGAGTTCAGGAGAAGTGTATGTACTGAGAGCTGTGTGGAGAAGGTTTGTAGATGAAGCGAATGAGGCAGGAACAATCTGCTTTCCATGTTCTATTTTAATTAAAATGTTGAAGCTGAATAAAACTTACAAATTAGTATTTCCTAGTTTTGAAAAGCCTTTTTTTTATTTATTTATTATGTATACAATGTTCTGTCTGTGTGTATGTCCGCAGGCCAGAAGAGGACACCAGACCTCATTCCAGATGGTTGTGAGCCACCATGTGGTTGCTGGGAATTGAACTCAGGACCTTTGGAAGAGCAGGCAATGCTCTTAACCACTGAGCCATCTCTCCAGCCCTGAAAAGCCTTTTACAAGTAAGCAAGTTTTATAATGGTATTTAACAATTTTTTTAATATTTTTATTAAAGACTTTACTTTTTGTTTTACATACTAACCTCAGTTTTCCCTCTTTCTCCTTCTCCTGCCCCCTACCCTCCCTTCCCACTCCTCACCCTTTTATCAAAGGGTTGAAGCCTTCCTTGGGGGCATAAAACAAGGTCTGGCATACCAACTTGAGGCAGGACCAAGCCCTCCCCAGTCTGTGTCAAGACTGAGAAAAGTATCCCACCATAGGGAATGGACTCTATAAGGCTAGTTTATACACCTGGGATGGGTCCTGGTGCCACACCCCTCCTCCCTCCACAACAGACCAAGTCATACAACTATAACCCACATTCAGAGGGTCTTCATCCATTTTTTAAATAGTTTATTTTCATTATTTTTAATTACATGTAAGTATGTGTGTCTCTAGGTGAGTACTGTGCACATGAAAACAGGTCCTCATGGAGGTCAGAGGCGTTGGAGCTGGAATTACAGATGGCTTTGAGCCCCCAACATGGATGCAGGGAGCTGAACTCAGACCATCTGAAAGGGCATTGGGTATTCTTAGTTGCTGAGCCATATCTCCAATTCCCTAGGCATCTATTTTTACCACACAGCAACTTCATTAGCAATACATTGGTAGGTGCTTCCGTACAGCACTATCTGCACTTTTAGTTACAGGAATTGTTTAGAACAAAGAGTTTAAGATTCCATTTACTACAAGAAAATTCCAAACCTCTGCTAATTAGCATTAAATTACTTTAGTGGATTAAAGCAGGCTATTTCGGTTAGAGTTGGTATAGGCGGGAGAGACGCCACCCTGGGAGCTCATGCACGGGCTTACTCCTTTCTGTTCTTTATCCGCCAGGAATGATGATGTGGAAACAGTTTCTGTGGACAGTTTAAGGAATGAAGGCATGGCTCTAGGCCTGATGATTCTCTTTAGGTGCCTTCCAGATAACTTTAGTTTTACACCTCGGCACTGTGCCAGGCAAAGGGGAGCTCAGCTCTCTGTCTCAGCCCTGCCTGAGCTGGGGAATGTGGGACGGATTTGAAGAACTTCACTGCCATGTTGATGGCGTTGGTAACTTCAGTGTGAAGTTTCCAAAATTAGTGCCTGATGATTAGGAGGGTGGAATGCTTAGGTCTCCCACTTAATTGGGCCTTGCATCCTTGGCTGGGTGATTGAATGACTAAAAGAATATACAAGTTACGTGATGCAAAATTAGCATAAGCCCCTAATAAGTGTTATTCCTTTTACACACTGAAGTTTCACAGTCTGTGCTTTCCACAATTGCACATCATGAAAAGCGACTCTGTGCCTTTGCTAACAGCCAGAGTTCAAGCACGGGTTGTTTGAGTATTTCGCATTAGTATAACATTAACTGAGCTCAAACAGCGATAGATTCTTTCCTTACCGTGCCGTGAATGGTTCCACGGTTCTGTAAATGTATTTGGAAAGCATGCACATACATCTCTGCTATATAGGAGCAGGAAATGCCACGGCGCAGAAGGGACATCTTTAAAATTCCTGTCATTTTTGCATAGGTTCTTCCTCATTAGTGATGGGCACTCTTTCACAGTTCTCCCCTCCACCAGTGAGCTTGGGAGACTAGTCATTTCAGACTGGCTTCTGTCCTGGTTTGTCACGTCTACGTCACAAGGGTGTCGGAAGGATTAATTAGTCAACATGTAAGGTTCTTTGAAGATGAAAGCTCTCTAAATTGCTAAGCAGCACTAGCATTCCTTCAGAGTACATATTTTTCCTTTTATATTTATAAAAATCCACCCACCTCCTGTTAACCCTTTTGGCTAGCATTATTTACCCAGCTTGCCTTTATTAAAAATTAACCAGCTTTGTTTTCTTCTCAACAAGTTTCATAACGTTTGTTTGCTCTTGTCCTCATTTCTCTTCCCCGCTTTCCCTGTGAGTTTTTCTCTTACTCAGAGAGACGTTCTTCTTCAAGTCTTATGGGCTGGCTCATCATGTTGTTTTTATTTGTTGGGATGATGACCTGATATACTTGCCAATCCCAGGGTTAGAAAAGGAGTCCATATCACTACCTTTTAGAGAAGCATTCATTTGGATGAACTGTTGTCATGTAAAACCACAAATGCACTTTACTAGGCAAACGTTTTCACAGTGGGGAGGCACAGCTTCCTTCCTCCCAGATCAGAACTTTTACATGGAGTTAGTCCAAAGTCCTTTGTCAAACTTGAGGATGCTCCCAGGATGTCTGAGAAAGAAAGAAGCCAAGGGATTCTAGTCTGTTCCTGTAGAAAAGCCAGCTGTGACAAGTACTGAGATTTTTCTGTTTCTCCTCATAGCTCTATCTTATTTTGTCTCACATATTCTGACATTTTCTTGTCAGGAGCTGGGTAGCAATTTCTTTGTATAGATTAGCCTCTGATACAACACCACCATTGTAGACACTAGTAAAATAGTTGCCCCTGACAAGATGCCCCGTTAAAAACAAAATTGGTACATATACAGCAAGAATTGTTATTTCTTCTTGATTCTATTGTCGTTGCATTGTTCTCACCTAATCCCTATCATTTGACTTCCTCTGATGAGTATGGTCTCTGAAATCAATAAAACTTTTGTAGCTTTCTTTAATTAATATTAGCATAGCTAGTTTTTATGTCTCCTTAATTATAATATGCATATATTCTTATATTTAAATGTATTCATTCTAGACAACACATATTTAGGTCTCTTTTTTCCCCCTCTCCTTTTTTCCCCATCCCTGTAACCCAGACATGGTCACTTTTTACTTCCTAGTTTCTTCAGAAATCCAGGATATTTACTCATAGCTGAAAGTTTGGAGGTAGGAGCCTCTGATGATGGAGAACACGTGGCACTTGCCATTCTCACTCAATACACTTCTTTAAATATTTGGGTCATACATTCTGGTCACCCATATCATTTATTTTGTTTTCGTGTTGCTAGGGACCAAACCCAGAGCCACTCATATATTAGGGAAACACTCAGTCTCTAAGCTCCATGCTCAGATGATTTCTCTTTGTTTGTTTATTATAGATAGGGTCTCATGATGTAGAGCAGGTTGGCCTTGAACTCGTGATCCTCCTCCTTTGGCCTCACACGTGCTGGAATTGTAGATATCAAGGTGGCTACTGATAGAACTCAGGCACTGTGTTCTGTATTAGTTACTGTCTGTTCCTGGTTTCTGTTCTTTGCTCTCAGTTTCCTCTCCTTTCCTGCCTTTGATACTTTAATGGAGTGTTTGGTATAGTTGTGTTTTCTTGGTCTATCAACTATGCTTCTTTTAAAACTTTTTTAGTGGTTATCTTAGAGTTGGCAATATAGTCAGACTATGGCTACTTTCAAACAATGCTTGCTATAGTACTTCATAGGCAGGGAGAGCGGAGTATAATAAATTTGTTTCTAAATTATTTTACATTGCTCTTCATAGCAATGCTACCATTAATTTTATTGCATCCAATAATATAAAAATACAGTCTATGTACATATGCACACAGACAATTATGGACATAGTTGTTACTATTACTTTGGAAACATTATTAGCTATGAACTTAAAAATATGGAAATGAAAGGTTTGGGGGACTGAAGAGACCATTCTGTGGTTAAGAGTACTAGTTGCTCTTTCAAAGAACCTGGTTTCAGTCCCAACACCCTCATGGTGGTTCACAACCATTTGTACCTTCAGTTCCAGATTATCTGATCCCCTCTTCTGGCCTCTGCAAGCACCAGCACCACATATGCTGCACACACATATATACAGGCAAAACCCTCATACACACATAATATTTTTAAACTGACATTTTCCAGTGTCTTTCAGGGTTTTGTGTGTGTGTGTGTGTGTGTGTGTGTGTGTGTGTGTGTGGCTTTCAGAGCTACATTATTTTTCTTTTTACTGAAGAACTTATTTCAATGCTACTTGCTAAGATTGTCCACTAACAAGAAATTCCCTTTATTTTATTTTATTTTCCTAGAAGAGCCTGGAGCTAGGTGTCTAGGCAAGGCTCTGATAAAATATTTTCTCTTGAGCATGCCTCATTAACAACAGAACCAGAAGTTAGTAGAGAGGTCTCTTAGGAAACTAAAAATAGAGCTAAGAACCACTGTGTTATCCAACTATAGTAGTAATCTAAAGCAACACGCCACAGATGCATCTTCAAATTAAAGTCTATGTCAGTGCTACTCATAGCAACCACGACATGGACGCAGCCTAGGTGCCTAGCAACAGGTAAATGGATAAAGAAAAGATGGTAGACACACAGTTGTCTTAGCTACTTGTCTGCTGTGGTGGTAAAATATCCTAACAAAAGGAACTGAAGGAAGAGATGGTTTGTTTTAGCTCACAGGTTAAGGCTACCCGTCTGCCATCATACAAAAGCCTTAGCAGCAGTAGCTTGAAGCAGTTGGTTATATTCTTAGTCCAGTCTAGAAGCAAAGAGCAACAGATGCTTGTGCTTAGCTCACTGACTCCTTTTTATGCAATCTAGGATTCTAGCCCAGGGATTGGCATCACCCACGGTGGGCAGATCTTCCCCCATTAATTACCCTAATCAAGATAATCCCCCACAGGAATGGTCAAAAGCCCATCTCTCAGGTGAGTCTAGATTCCATTAAGTTGATAATTGAGATTCATTATCATAACAGTAGATCTATTCAGCCACAAACAATTTTGAAATGATGTCACTGACAGAGGAAATGGATGGAAATTGGAAACCGTCATACTAAGCAAAGTAAGTCAGACTCCAGATGCAAACACCATATGGTTTTTTCCTCATATTTGGAATTTAAGCCTTAAACCTGCATGAAAAAAAACATGAAAGTGGAAGAAATGCCATATGGAAGAAGGAGGAACCTAAAAGGAATGGGGAGAAGTGAAAATCACATGATTTGAGAATTGGTCAGTGATCACTTGACAAGGACAGTATGGTGAACAAGTAGGATTCCAACCACCAAAGAGACAGGAAGTAGCTGCACACAACTGTAATCTCAGCAGGAGAGGCAGAGGCAGGGGTTTAAGATCATCCCCAGCTACAGAATGAATTCCAGGCCAGCCTGAATTACATGACACTCTATCTCCAATCAAACAAACAAAAAGATTAGAAAAAAAGATGATAAGCTTAAATGTTTCCAATATAAGATTTCATAATCCAAATATTAAAAAGACATCACAAAGCAAATTAAAGAGTAAGTTACAAGAGGGTGAACTGCATTTACAATCTGTAAAAGTGAGAAGTAATTAGAATCCAAGTACATAAAGAATTTCCTGGAATTAATAAGTAAAGACAAACAAGATTTATAAGTATGTTTGGGGAACTGTAATGGCCATGAACTTCAACAAGAAGTTCTCAGAAATATTTGGGGAAAAGTAAAATCAAACAATGAGTAACATTTTGTACTAATAAAAATGGAATCAGAAGCTTTTGTTTATACCAAATGTAAGAGAAGAAACTCAAAAGAGAGTAAGGAAGGGTGTGGGAAGGGGGGAGGTTAGAAGTCCTAGCAGAACTTTCCAAGCAGTGCATCCATTACCTGAAAACATTACATAAACCTACATTTCTCTGAAAGAATGCTGCCTGGAATAATTAGTATATTGGTGTGCATGATTGCTTTGAAATGTGCAGATGCTTTCACCTATGCAGACTTCTTTGATTTATTTCCTCTGGTTTATACTGTTTTAAAAAGCATATTGCATTACAGAGCTACAGAGATACTTTAAATATAAAGTTGCATTGTTTCAAAAAATATTAGAGAAGGCAAGAACTGAAAATTTGCTTTAACACAACAAGCTGATAGGGTATTGTCTGTTAAAACGACAGAAGCGAGCCTGCCATTGTTGATTCAATTTCTAGTCAAGAGAATGCCACAGGCTGGGCGGTGGTGGTGCACGCCTTTAATCCCAGCACTCGGGAGGCAGAGGCAGGCGGATCTCTGTGAGTTTGAGGCCAGCCTGGTCTACAAGAGCTAGTTCCAGGACAGGAACCAAAAGCTACGGAGAAACCCTGTCTCGAAAAATCAAAAAAAAAAAAAAAAAAAAAAAAAGAGAATGCCACAGAGCCCCTCATAGCTATGCAGTGGGGGAGGGGGGCAGGTGGAAGAACACCGATGTTCTTGCATGTTTTGTAGATGGATTTTAAGTACGAATTCAACATCCATCAGTAGATGAAAACAAATCCATTGTGTCTGTAGAAAAGTAATAGGATATTTGTAACTACAAAACTAATTAGAACTGCATGCATGCAAGCCTCAAAAAAGCCACTGACATGTAAAAGTATGTTTTACAAGCATACAAGCAATAAGATTCAATTACGTAAGGTTGAAAGCCTGCAGTTCACTCTCTGGGGAGCTAAACAAACAGAGTGAAACTATGGACACTTCATGACATGGACAATAACAAAGATGGTCTGGTTTCTGTCTCTATTAGGCAGCAAGCAAACTATGATCTTAAACATTGTCAGTAGTTTAAATGGTATTTATATTTTTTTATTTCTCAAATGCATTGATGGATAGTTGGAAATTTATTATATTGTTCTTTTGTTTTGTGTTCACTTTTGGGTCTTATGCAGTCCTAGCTGGCCTCAAACCTGCTATGTAACCTGGGGATACACCTGGACTTCTGATCTTTGTCCTGCCTCCACCTTGGCAGTGTTGTGATTAAAGTTGTACACCACCGCACCTGGCTTATGTGGTGCAGGGTATCAAACTCAGGGCTTCCTGTGTGCTAGGTAAGGACTGTACCCACTGAACCACATCCCCAAGCCCTGAAATTTTATATAAGAGAATTTTAAAATAAAAGATGTTCACCTAGTTTTTAAACGATATATCTTCCAAGAGGAAATGACAAATTCATGAGGAAAAGTCACAGCTCATTAGTGTGAACACATGTCAGCCTTGAATGGCAGCTAGTCACAATTGTATTGCTGAGTTTACTGTTTTTCTTTTAGATTATACTATATAGTAAGGAAAGTTTTTAATTAAAAACACAGATAACTAAATTAAAAATATATATCATTCAGAGCTACAACCCAAATTGGAACAACCATTAACACTGGCATTAATGGAATATTCCCCCAGGGGAGGTATGCCTCTCTGCACTTTCTGGCAGGAGCTAATAATGTCACCCTTGAGGTACAAAGATCACATGTAGCAAACAACTTGACCTTGAGATCAACCCCCTCCCCCTCTGTTCTGATTAGCTTTTTGTCAGCATGACACATTTTGGAGGAGGTAATCTCAACTTTGAAAATGCTTCCATCTAACTGGCCTGTAAGCAAGATTATAAGGCATTTTCTTTATTAGTAATTGCTGTCCTAGGGCATAGACCACTGTGGGCAGTTTCAGTTTTGGGAAGATGATTTTTATAAGAAACAAGTTGGGTAAGCCTCCGTGTTCTCTGTTTTAGTTCCTGCCCTGTCTTTCCATCATAAGGGACTACAACTAAAAACTGAAATAAAGCTTTTCCTCCCCAAGATGCTTTTGGTCTTTAGTCTTTGTGGTCTTTATCACAGCAATAGAAAGCAAACTAAACATACCTACAAAATAAGGATGCTGCTGCTGCTAAATTTGAAAACCACCTACTCCCTCTAAATAAATAAGTCAGTTACACAAAATTCTCATTCAGGTATCAGGCACATGTGCATGCATGCGTGTACACACACACACACACACACACACACAGGTTAACGCAACAATTACAGGTAACACAGTTCAGTCCTGATCCTTTAAACATCACTATATATCCATGATATCCAGAGAGCTGAATCAAGCCCTGATCTTGTTGAAATTCATATTGAAATGCCAAGTTGTCCAATTTCACCTTCATTTGGGTGTCTGATAGGCAGGTTAAAAATGAGCATAACCAGTAAGATTCTGAGAACCCTGAGAAACAAGAAATCCAACTTTCCAAAATGCCAAGCTAGCCAATGACAAGTCACAGATTGACAGTGACTGGAGTGCCCTAACTTCTTCATCTGTAAGACTGGAGATGTTTGTATGCAAGTATGTGTACATGTATGTGTGTATACATGTGCAAGCCAGAGGTCAACTTCAAACATCTTTGCTCAGTTGCTTTCCATCTTGTCTTTTGAGACATGGTCTCTCACTTTTACCTGAAGTTTACCCATTCAACTAGGCTGGCTAGTCAAGAAGCCCCAGATATCTTCCTGCTCCACCTGCCTGGTGCAGAGATTTTCAACTTTATAATGACTTCTGGGAAAGAACTCATGTCCTTGCTCATCAAACACTTCACTGACTTGAGATATCCCTAGCCCTAGAGATGATTTTTATAGCACCTACTTTTTAGAATTTTGGTGATGAGCCCATGACCAGATGTAGACATCAGTGCTGATTCTCATAGTAAGCACAGGGATGCTATGTGGTATCCTCACCTTTGCTACCAATGCCCTGTCTTACTAAGGTAAACACTTAGGACTTACTATTGATTCTCTCCTTGATTTCTCTGTGCTTCTGCACCAGGGAAGATGCTGGTTGTGCCTGGACTTTGTTCTAAGACTCTCAGATGCATCTGCCAATGCAAAGGACTACATTGGCTACTGACATTATATTTTTAAAAAGTTTGTCCAGTTCGTGGGCTAAATTAGGTCCATTCGACACCTTCAATTAGGTGTTTTATAAAAGGCGCTTATTCCCAATTAGGTTCACAGAATATCATCACAATTATTACAGTGCAGACTTACTTAGCACAGACTCCTGCCAGGCTCCTGGCCACAGATATCACGGTTTCCTTCTGACTCAAGAAATCTACAACAACCAGCTATCACACAGCTTGTTTCTGAGCTGAAAGTCAGTGCTGACCAGGGAAGCTGATTAATGTGAACCAAAAGCTTGGCCAAGCACAGGGTGAGCGAATAGCCATATTCCCGTGGCTCAGGAACACCTGCGAATGTTCTCAAATGCACTAGACCTCATTAGCAGACGTTGTTTTTTCCTCTTTCTGAATTAGGAATTCCTATGACCTGGTTAAGCAAATACTCAGTGGAAGGATAGCCTATATTTCCTATGAAACACAGGAGGAAAGAATACGAGCCTTGTCTCCCTATGACGACTGCAGGGTCTAATCATTCATCCTGCCCCACTACCCACACTGGGCTTAGACAGTCAGAGTCTGTCTGCCAGGTAGAAAGGCTTAATGTCCCTCTTGAGGAGAAATTAACTGCTAAACCAGACAGAGGTGAAGCACAGTTCTGTCTTCTGTCCTCAATGCAGCCATTTTTCTCTTTTAATCTCACTCTTCCGTTTAAGCAGAATGAAAAGTTGGATCTTTGCCTTGAGCAAATTTCACATCCAAGGTTCAAATTCTGGGATCCCGCAGAGGTGAGATGCCTCTGGAAGAGCTCTGAGACAGTGGAGAACAGAAAGGAGCTAATGGGCAGTCCTCTCTCAAAAGTCCATCTGGGGTGAGGGGATGGGGATGGGCGATAGTCACTCACTCAGATAAATCTTGCTAGATTAGTTAACTCCGAAAGTTAACAGCACCCAGACAATTCAATGACAGCAAGCCCAAACAGACTCAGGGACTCCAGTCTGGCATGGCTCTGTTGCTGGGATCCAAGGTAGAGCAAGCTGGAGAGAAACTGTCCTGTTAGAGGTACAGCCAGCTGGCTTGAAGAGTCAGTCCTTGTCTGCTCTGGGGATATGTGTCTTCAACAAAGTAGAAATGCGTGTTAATTGAACAGGAACCTAAGAGGAAACAAGATGTACTAGCACAATGATTCTCAACCTCCCTAAGGCTGAGAGCCTTTAAAACAGTTCCTCATGTGTGGTGACTCCCAGCCATAAAATTATTTTCTTTATTACTTCATAACTGCAACTTTGCTACTGTTATAAATTGAGATATAAATATCTGTGTTTTCGGATAGTCTTAGGCAAGTTCTGTAAAGGGGTCATTTGACCCCCAAAGGGGTCACAACCTACAGGTTGAGAACCATTGTACTGAACAGTGCTCTAGAGAAACTAAATGGATAGGGTGAGGGGTGTGTCTCAGTTGATGGAGTGCTTGCCTAGCATGTCAAAACCCCAGGTTCGAGGCCCAGTACCACACTCATCACATATGATGACACATTCCAGTTATCCCAGTTCTGAGATGGAGGTAGGAGGACTGAAAGTTTAATCTTATCTTCAGCTAATCTGTGAGTTCTAGAACAGCCTGAGAAGGGATACTACATCTCAAGAGGCAAGTAAGTAAATAAAAAAAAAATAAACATGTTCTCTTAGAATCATCAATTGGTTCATGGGACTGCAAGTTGCCAAACAAACAAAGTAAGGGTAAACTGACAAGATGGAAACCCAGCAGGGTCTCAGATCAGATCAAATCTGATCTAATGTCGATGAAGACCTAAGACCTAGGACTCACTCTGTAGCTCAGAGGGGCCCCAAACTTGTAATTCTCCTGTCTTAGCTTCCCAAGTAGCAGAGACTCCAGGCCTGTGCCACCAGACCCACACATTTTTTTATTATTTCAAACAAAAATGTGGAAATTCAACACATTCCTTGTTTCCAAGGTTATGCCATCTCCAAAAAATGAAGAGGTTGCTTCAGATTTAGCATAGGAATTGACTTTAGTATTGTAACTCACAACTTAACTTCTGTATTGTCACGCTTTTCCATGTCATATTTAACACATTTAAACACCAAGTAATAAAGAACAAAATGAAATAGATATCTGAAGAATAACCAAATCTCACTTTTGTTAAGACTCTAGATATTTCCCTTCCTATGTAATAATACATCACACAGTTCTTTCTTAAAACTGACTTGTTTGTCATCCTGCTGCATTATTCCATTTCTTCTTTAGTTATCTATTATATTTTATCATATGCATGTATGTAGGCGCATGTGTGTATGAATATGTGTGTGTGTGTGTGTGCCGGTGCAAATATATGCACATGTATTATGGAAGACACAGGACAAAATCAAGTGCCATTCTTTAGTAGCTATCTTCCCTTTGAATCTATTTGTTTCTTTGAAACAGGGTTTCCCATCGAAACCCGGAGCTCCACTATTAGACTATGCTGGCTGGCCAGACAGAGAGCCCCACAGATCTTCCTGTCTTTACCTCATCACTGCTTCTTTTGTGGGTGTCAGGGATGCAATGTTGGTCCTCCTGTTTGCAAACAAGCACTTCTTCTCTGCCTCATCCCATAGCCACTTGTAAATAACCACTCAGAGGATTAATATTAATTGCAGGATGCTTAGTTGAATAGCCCAGGCTTATCTCAAATTAGCTTTTACCATTAAATCAACCCATTTCTACTAATCTGTTTTTCCACATGTCTCGTGGCTTTACCTGTGCCCTAATACATTTTTCTCCTCTGGCAGCTAACTAGCATCTCCTGACTCTGCCCTTTTCCTTTCTATCCTTGGTTTGGTTGCCCTGCCTAGACTTTCTGCCTGGCTACTGGTCAATCAATGTTTTATTAAACCAATTTGAGTGACAAATCTTTACAATATACAAGAGGATTTTTTTTTTCTCACAGCATTCAATTCCTCAGCTGAGCTTTCACCTCTGTGTATATCTCTTTGTTTTCTACCTTGCCAGTGGAAGACAGTAACACAAACCATAACCCTATTCTAACCCTCATGGAACAAACACATGAACACAGATCCCCATTCATTGACTCTCCACTAGATAGAATAAACAGAGCCCCTTTCATCTTGAAAGCTCAAGGCCAACCCTTCTGTCCTTTTCTGAGTCATTATCGGAACATTTTCCTAATTGCTGCAGCGTTGTCTTTAGTTCAGCACCGAAGACTAAAACCTGACATTCAGCATGCCGTATTTGAAAATTTCCTCGTGGTCTTAGGAGACTAATAGCATATGAAAAAAGCGAGAGGATCTGTTACCTAATTCTATCTCTGTGAATGACTTTTAGCAGAAAGCACTTGCAATTAGAATTTCCACCTTCCTCTTATGCCACTGTGCATGGAAGGGAATGTGCAATCTGGCAGAACACAGCTCTTGAATGCACGTGTTCCGGGCCATTGTAAAAACACAGGGTCTGTTGGGACACCAGGGTGAGATAGAGCCATTGCCCTTATTTACCCAACATTAAGTCATTATAGGAAAAGATGTTTGTTTCTGCGCCAGCTGTGGCAGTCTCATTTCAGGCACCATGGTTCCTTGCACTGAGGAAAAAGCTGTCTTGCCGCAGCGTCTGTCGACACAGCACTTTTGGAACAAAGTAGTCAGCTCCTGTCATGGGTCTGAAGAGACACTGCCACCTTTTCCTCTGGTCTCTACAGAAGACCTGCATCCACGTGACACTGGGTCTAAGTGAATACCATCAACTCACTGCTTTCATAACTGAATGGCTCTGTGTGTGACATACAGCAAAACCCATGAACTACACCCACAACAGGCTGGCAGCTGAGGTCACTGGAAACAATGAGTTGTTTTCTTTTGCTAATTTGTAGATTTTTTTTCCTGACACAGTTTTTTCCTGAACTTCTTTCCTATCCTTACCCCCTCCACAGCACCATTAAATATCTCCTCTCTTAGCATAGCCTTGGCAACTGCATCCTTACAGATGATGTGCTATCACACTTTGTGGTAGAGGATGTGATGGACTCACAGAGTTTCAGAGGCACAACTCTCGTCTCTCAGGGACACCTAGCTGAGTACAAAAGGAAGCTGAAAATGCCTCAGTGTGCATCCCACACACATACCTTTGAAGGTCTCAGGAGATACAACACCCTAGGTCTGCTTACCTTTACCCATTCACAGTTCCAGGCTCGTAAATGCTTTCCAAGATATTCAGATTAATCAAATGTTTGTAGAATAAGTCGTATGTGTGCATGCCAGTGTGTGTATGTGTGTGCGTGTGCTCGTGCACACATGTGTGTACATGTGTGTGTGTTTGTGTACTTCTCCATGTATGAGGGCCAGAGGTTAAGCATAAGTGTATTCCTCTATTTCTTTCCACCTTATTTTTTGAGAGACAATACCATCCTGAACCTTGAGCTTACTGATTAATCTAGGCTGGCTGGCCAGTGCGCCCCATGAATCTGTTTGTCTCCATTTCTCAAGAACTGGTATTCCAGCATGCCAGAGTTTTTACACGGGTGCTAGGGCTTTAACTCAGCTCTTCCTCCTTGCACCAAACACTTTGCCCCAGTGAGCCTTCTCCATGGCCCCTGGTGGCTCAAAATTCTTTAAGGACTCACAGTAATTTCCTTATGGGAAATTTCCCCTTTTCAGAATAGTTATGTGTCTGCTTTTGTTTTCCTTGACCTCATTTTCTCTCCTTCTGCCTCATAGTTGAAAATGCTCAAACTGAAAAGCAGAAACAGACACCTGTTACTAAGGAATGGTTAAAAAGGATTTGACATATAATTAGGGCTGTCTTTGAATTTTGAGGTTATTTATAGCTTCTTAATAGGAAAGCTAGATTATCAGTCTTGGCTCCTTTGCAAGATTTTAAACAAGGCAACACATAAGGGAAATTATGAAAAATAATACAACTACAGCACAGGAAATCCAAGCTTCAGGTCCAGGGAAAGATGGCAGCTTTTACCAGGTACCCATGAGAAGCTCTGTTGGAAAAGATGGCAACAAGCTGTCCTCTCTATCAGAGCTGAGCTTGGACTATGGTGGCACTATGGGATCCCATTTTAGGAACAGGCAACACTAGATCCAAGCCCCAAACTGGTAGAGTGATACTGTTCCTAAGAACCAGAACTGTGGACACCCACAAAGAATTCACATTTTAAGCCGTGCTCCCGGGGCATCTGCACACCTGTCCCCATGCTTTCCCATTGTCTCTGGTGGAAGGTCATTGCACTGAAGAAGAAAAACAGTTCCACCTTATAAATAGAAAGAATACAGCAAATGTATTTTGCCTAAAGAAAAATATTAATGAGATAAATAAACCCAAACTCGAGGAAAGTGTCATCTGAAATGTGTTCATCACTGTCACTCTGAGTCACTCTTGAAATGTTTCCCAGTTCAGAACACCTGGAGGCTGGTGCTAAATTAGTATTAGCGAAGTTACCTTCTTACTTGAAGTCTGTGTTTCCAAGGAAGAGGCTGGGTGAATGTTCCCTGCTCTGGCTCTATATGAAAGACAGCCAGAAAATCAGCCGGAGGAAAGCCTCCCGTATGTTTTATTTGAGTAGCAAGGACCCTGTTCCACACCTCAGTGCTGGAGATGGATTCTGTAACATTATTGTGAAGCAAACATACCCACTGAGTTGCAGCCCTAATCTACAGGAGTATTTCTACCATAGCTTCGGTGGTAAAGAGCTGGCCAAGCAAGCATGGAAACCTGAGTTTGATCCCCCAAATCCACATTTTAAAATAGGCAGGTATGGTAAAGCATACTTATAAAGCTGCCATGGAGAGGGAGAGACAGGCAAATCCCTGGCACTCATTGGCCTGACAGCCTAGCCTACTTGGTAAATTCCAGGTTCTAGTGAGAGACTCTGAAATACCTGAATCCCAGGGCTCCATTCTTTATGCATGGAATGCACGCACGCACACACACACACACACACCACCACCACCACCACCACCACAAGCAACCCTCTATATGCACATGTAAATTCTCTACCCCACCGAGTATATGCTATTTGCACATTTCTATAGCCCACTTTTGGGACTGACTTTTGGTTCTTACATATAGTTCTGCAAAACTTAGAAAATTGCTTAATTTCTCAGATGTTCCCTATCATTATCTGTAAAATGGATATAATAAAGAACTGGGTTTTTTTAAAGGTCTAAATGAATAATAAAGTCCCTGGATGTACACCCAACACACAGATCAACAGAAGTTAGCAAGCATATGTGAGGGTGTGCACAAGTGAGCATACGTGCACCTAGTGCTAGGACTGGAATATAGGGCTATGCACACCTTTACCATTGAGTTACACCCTGACCCCTAACAATTAGTAACACACATGACTAAACCATTGTCTTTGAACCTCCATTATATAACAATGCTGCCTTTCAGCTCTGTATTTCTTACTACCTCACATGCTTGTGAGCTTGTGCCCAGAACTGCCTTTATCCTTACTCAGCTCCACGCTCACACTGCCTTAGATGGAGGGCACTCTTTGTGAAATGAATGAGATTTTGTCCTGCAATGGAGAGCTCAGAGGGCAAGACGTTTCAATAATCTCTGGAAACATTTTCCTTTTCCACAATGAAGACTATAGCCCTCCTACTTGGTTAGGGACCACCTACCACTCTGTATTGAAATTACCAGTATTTTTTATGATTTTTAAATGATTGTAATGGATGTTATAGAACAATGAACAACATGTCTATCTGAAAGAAACTAGAAGTAGGACTGTGGCTTCTACCTCATCCAGGTCACCAGTGTGAGAGTGGAGAACATGAGGCTGAAGAGCCACAGGAGCTGCCACCCAAGGAAGCAAAGCCATGCTTTGAATGGAGGTGGCTCTCAATTGGCTGTGTTTTCAGGGGACAATCCTCATGCCAAGACAGGGTATCCAACCATGGTAGATACCCACTGAGTCCCACAGCTTTCTGCAGAATCTGCCAGTGTTTCTAATAAAATGCACAGGACTTTAAAGTTAAAAGTGATAACACTGTGAAATTATAAAGTTAAGAGCACTGATCCTCATATTTAGTTGTATTTTAGACATATATTTAAGAGTCACATTTTTATGTGTGTATAACACACACAACATACATACACACAGGTTGAAATCTGGCATCTTTCTAAATCAGTTTCTGATGTGGGAGTCCCCTCTGTGTTTGTGATTACCATTAATGAATAAAGAAACTCCCTTGGCCTGTTGATATGGCAGAACTTAGGTAGGCAAGGAGGACTGGACTGAATGTTGGGAGAAAGAAGGATGGAGTGGAGAGATGCCATGGATCCGCCATCGGAGATAGATATGCTGAAACTTTGCTGGTAGGCCATGACCACGTGGTGATATACAGATTAACAGAAATGGGTAAAATTAAGATGTAAGAGTTAGTCAATAAGAAACTAGAGCTAATGGGCCAAGAAGTGATTTAATGAATACAATTTTTGTGTGATTATTTCCGGGCTGGGCGGCTGGGACAAACAAGCAGCCCCTCCTGTTACAGCTCTCCATGTTATTTTATTTGAGACAGGATCTCTCACTGAGCTCACCAATTTTGCTAGGATGCCCCAGACATCCTCCTGCCTCTGCTTCCCCAGCACTGGGATTACAGGAGCTTTTACATGAGTTCTGGGAATCTGAACACAAGCCCTCATAGTGGGCAGCAAGCTCTTCATTGGCCAAACCATTCATGTCTGCTGCATCTAGCTCCACGTTGTCTCGCCCTCAGGAATCCACTAGGGCAGCAGAGAAACCACTTCCTTTTTCTTCTTGCTGTCTGAACAAGCATCTTCCCTGGGAAGGGAGGCAGGGAACAGGAAATGTTTCTTCCCTTGGTGCTCTGTGTATCTTTCCCCAGAAGGTTTCAAAATTGTGTAAGTGAAATCCCACACAGTTCAGGAAAAGAACAATCTCTACCTGCACTATAAATAATTTTCTCTTTGGGGAATAGGATTTTGTTTTCAATATGAATGAGCTGAGCAGTTCTCACAGACAACCCTGCCTGGGAGAGGCAGATTCTGTGGCAATTGTCAATTAGATTTGGTTTTCTAAAATGATCATAATCTTAGTTTACACCACTGCTGCATGAATAATTGTGACAATTACCAGAAATTTATTCTCAAACCCCATTTAGGTCTGTGAACTCCTAAGTTTCATTTTTAACTTAGTTTAAAATTCACATTGGTAATGGTTTCCTCCTCCTCCTCCCCCAATCTCTCTTGCTTTTATATTGGAGTTCTCTGTGTCTGTCTTAAAGCTTGATAACTGTTATTTACAGCAAAACATTACTGCTTTCCAACCCCCATGAAAAAAAATGAGAGAACACACACCTGATAAACACATACATTCTCTGGTAGTGCCAGCTGGGGCCTGTGCTGATGGTAAGCTGCTGCCGCTGACTGACCTAGCTAGCCAGAGTTCCACAGGCACTTCCAGGTCCATATTGCCTAGCCTAGCAGCCCCAGAAAATAGGCAGCAACAACAAGGAAAACAAAAACAGCAAGAAAAAAATAACCACTTACTATTAACCAGACTTAGCAGTACACACCTGCAATCCCAGGCAGAGACCAAAGCATCAGAAGATCCAAATCATCCCTGGCTACATAGTGAGCTCTAGGCCAGCCTGGGCTACATAAAACTGTGTCTCTACTTTCCTGACCATTGCAAGTTAGAGCACTTCTTAATTTGGCAATTAATCCTCCCTAAAGTTACTCATGCTAGCTGGAGTAGTTTCTCTGGGTGTCTAAGCTATTGAACAATCCATCTGAACCTTAGTGAAGTTAACCAATAGGCACATTCTGTCACATCTCAAGTTCTGCAAGGTGGGATTTCCAAAGCAGCTCATCCAAGAGACATTCAGAAAGATGTTGCCAGTAATAGCTGGGGCCAGGGGCAGATCCAAGCTTTTCTCTTTAGTCTGGTGCCAGGGTAAATGTACTGAATGATGGAGCTGAGCAGTTGGAGTCCCCAGGCACCTCCTTGTCTGTCCCTGCATCTTTGTGGGATCTGTCCCTAGGCAGCTTCAGGACAGCAGGTCCTCTGAGTTCAGGAACCCTCTCCCAACACATGCCTCCCAAGGTCACAAGGACCAAGACAAACGTTGGGCCACCATTTATTTCTTAACCCAGAGAGCACCTAGAGTCACCACAACCATTACCCATTATTAGAAGTAAAACTCCAAGTTCAATCAGCAGCAAGAGGAGAAAATGACCCCAGATTTTGAGTAAACACATAGAAAGGACCTACAAATATAATTCAGAGTCACCATGGTGGTTAAATCTCACAAATGCCATGTGGGTTTTATCTAACATGATGGCAAGTATACCTGTGCCTTCCTTAAAAAATGCTTATGATTTGGGAAAGAAGGGGTCTGATGGTAGAGGACCTGTTCTCTCCGAGAATGAGGCCTGGTTGCTACCCGCAGTGCTGGGAAAAATAGAAAAATGTTTCATCTTACAAAACATCCAGCATAATTTTTTATCCTTTATCATGTGATCATACTATTCCAGCGTGAATCCTTAATGAAGCAAGAGCTGTGGATAATAGTTAAACATGTACCCATGGCTGGAAGAAGTACACCTCCATGTCTGAGGCTAGTTGGAGCTGTTTGCTACTGAAAATATTCCTCTGTATTCCATGTCTTGGAAAAGACACAGGTGAGTTCTTGAAGCAATTAACATTCACAGATTTAAATATTAGTAGAAATGACATGAGTTGAAATTAAACATCCTCCCAGAGCCTCTCAGAAAACCGCTGCCCCCAAACCACTGAGAATCTCCTCTGGACAGTTTGACTTTGAAAATAAATCTCATTTGAAGTTGATGGAAATGAGAATAACTATTAATTCAAACTCAATAAGTAATAATTAATTTTTGCTTTCTTTTTTATGGCTCAAGAAATATTTCTGCAATCAACCAAGACACCATGGCCTGGGTTAATATTAAGATGTTTGTTTGGTATTCGACAGGTGTTAACAGTGGGTAGAAAACACAGCTTTGTAATTAGAAAAAAAATCATTTTGTTGGGTAGGCTTTTGTCAATTTAAAAACATCCTTCCTTTGGAATAATAATGGAAATTTTGTCTAGTACTGAGGCAAAATTTATATCCCCAAAGAGAGGAAGAAATCACTGGTCCCAAAAAATAATGGAAAGCTGGTGCTTGAACCTTCTCATCTCTCTCCCAGAGGGCAAGTTGGCAGATCACCTGTGAGGAATTAAAACTGAGCACATTAACGGAGTAATAAAACCAGACAGGAACTTGGCGAGTTAAGACCAACCTAAAAACAGGGAGTTTAGAAAAAGTCAAATGAATCTAGTGCTCCCTAGGGATTTATGAGCAATTGATATAACTATTGGGTGAGAGAAGACATTTTCATTAATGGTGTAGTGGCTGGTAAGTTGACCATGCTACTGTAAACAATATCTCACCCATACTCTTGAAAGTAACACCAGTTAAACTCATTGGCACACACGCACACACACATGTGCACACACACGCACACACACACACATGCACACGTGCACACACACACATACGCACACTTATGCACACATACACCATAAAAGCAGAAGAGTAACTTGCTGGGAAAAGGAAAGATATTAGTGGTAGAAGAAGGACAAGAGAAGTGTCAAAGGTAAATATGATCAAAATAAACTCTACACATGTGGGAAAATGTTACACTGAAACCTTGGGGCGTATGCTTAATATGTGCTAATGAAAAATGGAAACAGTAAAAGGCACACATGCAGAGGATTATTTTAAGATGTTGCTGTAGTATCAAGTACTAAATCGTGTTGACACATCACTATCATGGCAGACATAAAATCTGACAGACAGAATAAGGAGGGAAGAATTCTCAGCTCTAAACTTAATTTATGAGTCCCAAGAAAATGAACTCAACCAAATTCATTTAAAAATCAAAGAAACACATTTTATAGAGCAGGCATTCTATGATGCCTACTTCTATTCCCAAGGTGTGTGTGTGTGTGTGTGTGTGTGTGTGTGTGTGTGTGTGTATTTGCACATGGGTGTGTACAGGCATACAGAGGCTGGAGGTCAACATGACTTCCTCTATCACTATCTACCTTACTTTATTAAACATGATTTTTCTTCCTGAACCGGACTGGGGTCTGGGGTTTGTTGTTTTGGCAACACTAGCTGTCCAGATGCCCCAGAGGTCCCCTTTTCTCCATCTCTCCAGCAGTGGGGAAAACAGAAGTTTGTTGGTGGTGGTGGCAGTTGGTTGGTGGTTTACTTGAGAAGACTAAGGCTGAGGTTGGAGACTTCAGGTGAGGGCTCCACACTGGAGGGTTAGGTTACAAGTAACTACAAGAGAGATATCTCCTAGCTACAGCGCCAAGCATACTGAAAACGAAGCATTTGTCCTGCAGTGGATGCTAAAGTGACTGAGTTTGAAAGCACAGACATTTCCCTGCAGATTTGCTTCCTCTCCAGTATCCCTGGCAGTCTAGAGACAGAGCACCCCAGAGGCTCTTTGTTTAGCATATCAGAGTGAAGAATAGCCTGTGCTCTGAATTCACACACCAGTAATTATTGTCTCAATGACTCTGGGGACATATCTGTATCTTGGAATTTAATTAATACACTGCTAAAATGTAATCCAAGTTGAAATGACCTTGTTAGCTATCTCCTGTGAACTATCCATAACCGTGGACTGGATTAAAATGCAAAAATCCACAGACTAAAAACAGCACCAAAATGAAAGTGCCAAGACTTGGGTTTTCAACACTGTCTAAGACATCCCAAGCGTGGAGGCCAGAAGCACAGCTCATTTTCTCAGGCTCCATGTGGGATTACCCAAGGTCCCTCAGTCACTGGTCGTGGGGGAGGGGCCAGAAGCACAGCTCCAAGATACAGACTCCTTTGGCCTGGTGCTCTCTTCAGAGACCTCCAAGAATCTTAACTCCACCGCAGAAAAGAATTTCAGGATGAGCCACTATGAAGCAGAGTTGGAAAGAGCTTTAAACATAGACTTAAGCATGGGGTCAATCGGAAGGGAGGTGCTTGAGAAAAAGAAAATGCTTACCGAAGTGCTAAGGTATGGGCTCTTCAGGAGAGCTGTGCTAAACGGCTTTCACAACTTTGCAAGAGTGGCTTCCGATAGCTTCACTCAGACATTTCTGAGGAACGTTGTCTCTCTGTTTCTCAGTAAGTCAGATCCTAGAGGGGTTCCCGAGGTGACTACAACAGGACCACAAAGGAGAAGGTAAAACCATAGTTTGCACAGGCAGTTTGAACATGTTTTTTACTGCTTATCGAGTTTATAATCTCAGGTGTAGGATTTCTAGAAAACTGTACATTTGTACCTGGGAAAGGAAAAAGGCTGTTTTTGAAAGTCATGCCTGTTCAGGCCTTAAGCATTGCTGTTTTAACATTCTTCTATGGACTTCACATATACAAGGACTGCCATTTCTATATAGACCACCTTTGCAATAAATGTTAATTTTGCAGAAGTGTAAACTGTCAGCTGGAGGTTTTACCAGACCTGGATGAGAAAGTTGCTGCCTCCTATCCAGGTAGCAATTGTTAAGATCACTTGAGACTCAACCCACAACCAGTGATGAAGCCATGGCCTAAAATTAGATGTCCAAAATGAGGAGATTAAAAAACACATTATTATTGAAATTTTGTCTGGAGCCATCTTTGCAACGAAGGTACTTGACAGAGCACCAAGGCTTCCTGTGAGAGCCAATCGTCCACCAGCTGATTGAGAGTTGTTTGTGCGAGGGTGAGGCTCATCTGTGGGTGTGTCTGTGAGGAAGTTTCCAGTCAGGACCAGTGGCTATAATCCCAGAGAAAATGGGGGGGGGGGGAAGGCAAGAAAACTAGTGAGCCGTATTCTGCATTCCCCATCTCTGCCTCCTGGCCTGTGCCCTGCCACTGCTCCCCACTATTATGAGTTAAATCCTCTGAAACTATGAGCAGAATATAACCTTCCTCCTTACAAGTTCCTATGTGTGTCCAGCATGTGGTCCCAGTGAAACAAAAGTAATGAATGCACTTGCCAATTGCTACTGTTAGATAAACACATATAAAATCTAACTTTGATCCATAAAGAGTTATTGAGATTTGACTAGAGATAAAATATAGGCCACCCTGGTCTACATAGCTAAGTTCCAGGCCAGCAATAGTTGCATAGTGAACTTCAGCCTCCATAAAAGGAGGCGGGGTGGATAGAGACTTATAAAACCAGGTCACGACAGCACACAGAAATGTAGTCAAAACACACCCTCTCACCAAGGCCCCTTTCAGCATCCACACAGAAACTGTTCCAACAGTAAACAGGTCCTGAAGAACTTGCCCAATAGGATCAGACTAAGTTAAATGGCTGAGTGCCGGGTGAGTGAGCCAGTGGAGGAAGAAAATGTGTGTTAACATCTGGCTTGACAGAGTGCAGCCCACCGGCTCACAGACTTCTATCCAAAGATTAAGATCCTCCTGCCTTCCTCCACAAGACCTGGATAGAGGGCCCCACTGTGTGAGGTAATGCTACTAAGGGGTCATACTTGGGAGGTTGCCTAGGGCAGGAGACTCTATCCTTTGAGCAGCTGGATGCCATTGAGATATTCAGGAGACAGAAACTAGAGTTTCTATATCATCTTCCATATTTGAAAGCAGAAGCTGCCCCAGTGGAAAGTCCAGAGTGAGGACTCAGTGGGTCTTCAGGGTTGGGTCTTGGGGAAGAAAGGGAGTGGGATGATGAGACAGAGGCAGTGGCTTAAACCATCCTTCAGACAAGACAAGAGATTCATTAACATGGCAAGAGGCAGTGTGAGTGGGGGAGACAGCTACTCTGAAAGGGGCTGAGGACAGGGAAGACCTCCCACTGCAATGAAGTGGGCTTAGTTAATATGTGATCTGTGCTACGGACTGAGGAAAAGGAGCAGACCATCCATGACTCAGGAGTCACTTTCCCTGTGGTCTATGAGTGGGACTTAGGTAATGCAAAACCCATGGAACTTAGCAGTTATCAGACTACCTCCAACCTGGGCAGTGCCGGGAGTCTGAGTACATTCCTGTTCTGCTCTCAGCCTTCTCTGCTTTGGAAGGCCTGAGTTCTCTGACACTCAAACATTGCTTTGGCATTCTGAGGGAGGCAGGTAGTGGCTTGAACTTGACAACAAAGAGAGCAGGAGCAGAAACCAACTAACTTGGGAACAGTTTGTTTGTGGGCGTGAAAAAGAGGGAGAAGACAGGGTGTTTGTGGACTGTTCCATGTGTCCCC
Source organism: Microtus oregoni (assembly GCF_018167655.1). NCBI lineage: Eukaryota > Metazoa > Chordata > Mammalia > Rodentia > Cricetidae > Microtus > Microtus oregoni. Next base: position 24,989,371 of record NW_024543063.1, read on the forward strand.
CGCATGTTCCAAAGACTCTCTGTTTGCTTTCAATGTGCCCCTCTCCGTGTGCTAGGAGGCAGCTATAGTAGGTAGACACTGCCCACCTCCAACTTTCCCTGTGAAATGCTCTGGAATAGTGATTACAGCCTAAAAACCAATTCAGTCCAGTATAGAAAGGACTCTACCACCTGATAGTAAATCCTTGGTATAAACCACAGCTGTCTGCCTTTATTTCCATGAACTTCTACTGTCTCTGTTTCAATAGGAGGGTTTAATAGGTACTGTTTCAAATGCACTAAGGAAAAAGGTTTTCTTTTGTTATGGGCCATATGGAAGAAGAAATAAGAAGACAATCGTGGTGACAGGCTAGTCACCTCTAAAAAGAAGTACATAGAAAGATTTGGTGTTGTGAATACTGCCATAAACAGCCACGCCGATCACTTCTGTCTGCAAAGCCATGAACTTATGAGGTTTGCCTAGGTATTGCTGAGAGATGTTTTTTATCTGCTTTTGCTTTTTGTTGGTATGTGTTTTGTGCTGTGCTGTGTGTGTGTCTGTGTTTCACACATGTAAGTGGGTGCTTGTGTGCATGGATGTATACGCCTGTGAAAGTCAGAGCACAGCCTCCAGTGTTGGTCCTTGATTACCTTCTATTGTTTGAGACAGGATCTCTCATTGGCCTGTAATTTAGCCAAGTGAGCTAGACTAGGTGGTCAGCAAGTGTGCAGAAGTCTGCCCTTCTCATCTCAGTACTGCTGGATTGCAGGCGTGTGGCACCATGCCAGGTTTGTATGTGGATTCTGGGGGTGCTCAGGTCTTCATGCTTTCAAAACTGGTGCTTTGCCTACCAAGCCATCTCTCTAGCCGGAATGTGTTGTATGTATAGCCAGTACTCTTTTAGGGCTTTAAATGTGTTCATCACCATGCCTAATTGCAATTAAATAGCTTGGATTTTGATGATTACCAAAATGTTTGTATGGACAATTTTAAGAAAGAATGCATCCTTCCCAGTCTCCCTTGGAAACTGTTCTTTTCCCATTGAAGCTTTACGTTTAGAGATTAAACACTTCCACTAAAATATGTCAACCACTGTTATTAACTTTAAGTATTAGAGAAGGAATGTTTAGTGGAACTATTCAGCTAAATTCTCCAGGAATCAGTCACTCGCAACTAATAAAGCACAACAAATGGATGTGCTCAAAGTATCCAAGAAAATGTCCTCCATGGCATTATTACATGGTGCAAACACTAATAAAACACTTTTCACACACCAAAGCCAGGTCCCCTGCAAGAACAGTGAGCTTTCTTAACCACTGAGCCATCACCCTGGTGTCAAAGAAGTTCACTTGCCAAAGCTCTAGGCCAACCAGAGGCCCTCAAACAAATGCACTTTATATGTATTGAGTAATGGTAAAAAGTCATTTTTTTCCACGGTAAAATATCTCAGGAGGTTGCTGTCCTCAGTTTCTTCCTGTGAAAAATCCTGGAAGAAGTTTATAGTAAGTGTACACCCACACACAAAGGATGAAAGGTACACTGAGGCAGCGTGGCAGGACTGAGAACACAGATGATGTGAGTTTCAGGGATGTGGGAAGACTCCTGGGTGTGGGAGGCGCTCCTCTTGGCTGATAGATGGTACAGGGATGCGGGAAGACTCCTGGGTGTGGGAGGCGCTCCTCTCCGCTGACAGATGGTACAGGGATGCGGGAAGACTCCTGGGTGTGGGAGGCGCTCCTCTTGGCTGATAGATGGTACAGGGATGTGAGGAGATTCTCCTAGCTGGTGGCAGATGCTCTTTTCAGATGCATAGCTTAATTGTCGGCTTCTTTTCAATGGAACCATCACAATTTTAAAACAATGAATTTGAAATGGATACTCTATAATTTCAGAAGGAGAAAAAACACAATTTGAGGTTTTAACTGTATTTCTCACATTGAGCCATAGACAACATTTTTTAAACTCATTTGTGAAATGGTAGAAAAATGTTTGAATAAGAAGAAATTAATTGGTGCTGGGGAGATGGTTCAGAGGTTAAGATCTCATGTTGTTCTTGTGGAGTATCCAAGTTCAGTGCTGGGCACCCATCTCAGGTAGCCGCAGACACCTATAAATCCAGCTCCAAGGGATACGGCAACTCTTCTGGACACCCAGGCCTGTGCACTCATGTGCACAGACCCACACACATGCATAAAAATGTAAGAAAAATAAATACTTTAAAAATTAATCAAACTATTCACATGAAATATTACTTTTGCTCAAAATTTTTGGTAACTTTTTAATTGTATTGCTTCATTTAAGTAAATACAGAGCACAGAAAAATTAATTTTTAGCTGTCAGATGGCTCAATAAGCAACAGTGCTTACTACTAAGCCCGAGGACCTGAGTTTGACCCTCAAGACCCATATGGTACAAGGACAAAAGAGGCTCCTAACGGTTGTCCTCTGATGTCCAAATGTGAGCTGTAGCATTTGCACGTGCGTATACAATAAATGTAAAACGCAAAAGCGAACACAAATCTCAACCTTCCTTTGACAAAAGCATAGACTGAAATAGTCGACCCTATCACTTTCAAGTAAGAGGTAATCCAGGATGCTAACCCAGCCCTGCACGCAGAGTTCAACTCCTATAAGACTTAGTGCAGGTGACTTTGATGTCCAAATGTAGAGAAGCATGCACAACAAATGTCAGAGGTACCACATTTCTATAGTGCTGGATGGGTGTGGAGACTCCCACAGAGGGACCACCAGAAACCAAGGATTTTCCTAATTTTCCTGAAGACAAGGGCAGATGCAATCGGTAATGATTAACTTTCCACCATGGCCCTCTGGAAAGAGGCGACTCTCTGGACTCAAATGAGAACAAGGTTTATGCTGAAGCTGTAGAAACTTAATAGCTTGCAGGTCACCATCAAAAGCCATGAATGCCCACAAATGGCTAGAAAGCTGTGCAGGAACGCCACGGTGCTTGTTCCATTTGCTTAAGCTGAGATAGAAAGTGCTTCAGAGACCATGGTAATGGAGGAATCCATTTCTCAGCCTCCACAGGGCAATTTATATTTTTCTCTTGGAACTAGCAGGCTCTTTGTCTCTCTGAGCCCAGCAGGTGCAGAGTCCCAGCTGTCTTGTGCACCTTATCCTTGCCTTGTGCTTTCCTGGGTTCCAGGTCCTAAAGCTGATCCTCTGCCGGTGATCACATACAGGATTCTCTGTCGCCATGCCTGTCATCAGCCTGGCAAGCTCTGATTTCACCACAGAAAAGTCCCTGGTCTATGTAGTTTACTCAGAGATGAGAGAGTTTTTCATGTAATGAAGAACCAGCCTGCTGCCATCTTAGGCTTAAAAGACATCTTATAGTAAAAACAAACTATGTTTATCCCTGTTTATGATTAAACCTCTGTTTTTCAAGGATTAGGCTATGCCCAACTACAAATGCTTTAACTACAAATGGCTCTATACTGCCTGTTCCAGGAATGGCGATCATGTCTTTGCTTCAAAAAATTATTTATAGCCATCTTCAAACCCTACGTTTGTTTCTAAAGGTTCTATGGCCACCTATACCTACCTTGTCTTGCTTCCCTTGCCACCATGTCTTTGTTTCAGGAGGTACTAATGTGTTATGCTAATGTTCTGCTCCTGTAACCTCTCCTATTTTGTCCACCAAATGTCTCATTTGGAAACCACCCACCCCTGAGTTATAGAAGCCTTGTCTCCTTCACAACCAATGTGACCTCTCGAACCCTGCCTTAGGGGAAGGCAGCCTGTGTACATGAATTTAAAAAAAAACTTGCTTTAATTAATTACATGCTTTAATTAATTTGGCCATAATAATTTGGGTTGGTGTTCTTTCTCCTCTCATCTTTAGGATTAAGATTAGGTCCACAGAGAGGCTGTATACTACACATGTAAGACCTTGAAATATGTTTAATTGAAATGTTAGGCAAACAGTTAAAATTTGTTTTTAAATCCCTAAGTATACAAATATTGGAAAAATAAATTACTACTGTTATTTAATTGAACAATTTCAAAACAAATAGTAAGTCACATCTGGCAAATATCAGTGCAAAATTAGTAATACCAGTGTAAAATGAAAACACTGAAAAGCTGTAGATGATACATACAGAGAAAGAGAAAGGGGAGAGCAGTTTATGTGACCAAGGGGCCAGATATCTGTGCAATTTTCAAATTCTCATTATTTATCATGGAGTCGTAGTAAAGTACTAGCATGATGAGGTACAAGGCAATAAAAACCGTTTGCTATATATGAATTTCTCTACAATAGTAGTTAACGTTTTGTCAAAATCAATACAAGAACCTACAAAGGGGTGAAATTCAAGAATCACACACACAAAAAAGAAGATGGTAAGATGGTATTTTTCATGGAAGTTCAAGAATCATGTGGTGTGATTAAAATACTTTAAAAATAAGAGGGCAAATGTCCTGAGAACTTGCCCAGAATCAGAATTTGAACTTCAGGCTTTAGTCACTCTGACACTTAACTGGTTCTATAACTGCTTTTGCTGGGGGCACAATAAAAAAAATCTTAATTTAATATTTTCACCAGTTTCAGGGCCAGATATCCCCAGCAGGCACAAAAGCATTTGCCCCATGACCTGCATTTTGCAGAGGGCTGGGAATCTGCAGGGCTTTGCCAGGGCTTTACTTCTGACCCTCCACACTCCTCTGGGCAGTGCATTTGAGTCCCAGCCAGAAGAAGATGGAGCATGGGCTTGGCATGAGGGAATTATTCCAGCCTAGAGGAAAAAGTTCAATCGGTTCTCATTAAGGGGGAAAAAAACAAACAAACTGGTGATGGGGTACAAAGATCTCATGTTTGTGGGCACAATTAGTCCAAAATACATGTTACAAAGATATTTGGGATTAGCATCCACTGTGAGTTAAAGAGTGAATTCTTTAACTTTGTTTTTATTTATTCTTTATGTTTTTCACATCATGCATCCCCATCCCTTTTTATGTGCTATCTGCCCTTTCAACGCCCCTGCCAAATGAAATAAAAAAAAGAAAAGAAGAAAGAAAAAAGAAAAAGAGAAAACAAGAAAGAAAAAAGAAAAATCTTGTCACGGAAGCTGTGACATTTATGTATTTTTGTATTTATCTGTTTATCTGTTATTTAAATAACATTCTTTTTCATTTATTTTACATACCAGCCAGTTTCCTTTTCCTCCTCTCCCCCATCCCTTCCCTTTTCCCATATACCTCCTCCCCATCCACAGTTCCTCCATCTCCATCAAGAAGGGACAGGCCTCCTATGGGCTCACACACAAAGAACAGCACATCAAGTTGAGACAGGACCAAGCAACTCCCCTTAAGTTGAGATGAGACCAGGCCCATATACCTTTACTTGCAAGTGTTCATCACAAAAAGAGTCAGTGATCTGATTTGAGGCCTCTGGTTTCTGCCACCCTATCCATGCTGGGCCCTCACTGGGACTCCTCTTGTATATCCTATTGTTGTCCTGTGCCTTGGAGATCTTGCAGCTTTGGGTCTGCAGGACCAGTCCCTTCATGTGTTCCAGTAAATCACAGATGGGGTGAATGTTGGGGCAAGAGCAATTGGAAGACATGCTGGATTTGCCCTTTGGGATTTGGTTTTCTTATACTTAAAATGAGGAAAGACAAAACTTCCGTAGACCCATGCTAACTTAAACACATAAGGCTTCTGCTGTAAGGGAAAAAACAGTTTATCATACAAAACTTATGTCTGACCTGAGATGTAGTTCAGTTGGTAGAATGTTCATCTAGCATGCCCAAAGCCCCAAGTTTGATCCCTAGAACCACATAAATAAATAAAATCACAGCTCTTGGTAGATGGTGACACGAAAATTTAAAGTTCAAGGTCGTTCCCAATTGCATAGTGAATTTCAGGCCAGCCTAGGATACACAAGATGCCCCTCCCCAAATAATAAACAAAACCCCCAAACCAATTTACTTCTGAGGTATTCATTAATCTTCATAATCATTAATGTATGTTCTCCCTGCCACTAGATTATCTCATTTGCATCTAAATATTCATACAGCTAATGCTACCACATTGCAATGGGTGTCAAAAACCCCTACCTCTAAATGGGACAGAAACATGAACAGCCCTCAACAATAACCTCCTCCCTTCCTCTCTTCCTGGCTGGAATTTCTGGTGCTGCTGCCCAAAAAGCCATTCTGGGTAGGCAAAAGCTTTAGAGAAACTGAAGGTTCAGAAGTCTAGAAAAACAGAAGGCAGCATGGAACTGCCCACAGACAGGATGAGGTGACCTCCACCAACCCAAAAATATCTGTCCCCTACTGTGCCTGGAGTTTCACTTTGCTCTGGATGCAGTCATCACCAGGACATGCTCTTCCCCCCCCCCCCCCCAATAATAAGCAATCTTAAAAAAAAATGCAACCAGCTCTGAAAGATCAGAGATGGCCAGGTCCTTCATGTGCCTGTGTGAATTGCTTTAAACCAGTTGCCTTCCTCCCAATGCCCGGCCAAGACCAACACTCCTGAGTTGATGGGAACTCTGCAGAGCTGAGAAAGAGAAGTCTGCATTTCAGGTGAGTGGTCATGGTAGGGAGTGGGCTATTCATCATAGTGTCAATGGAGAAATCTAGAGGTTGGTGACATCAGGACACAGTGGTGGCAAGGGCAGTAATGGATGTCAATTCCATGTTCCCACATGCCTCCTATAGTTATCCTTGTCTCCAAGAAAGAAAGTGATGGACATGATAAAATGAGAAGGCATTCTTGTGAGTGACCAGGAGATCTGAGTATGGTCAGAGCAATGCCAGACCTGAAAGCAAAGCTCACTAACACAGAGGCTTCCTGCTTTGGGGGCGTGAGAAATGTCAGTCCTTTCACAGCTAAGAGAATAGCCCCCAGAGAACTTCCCAGAGTCAGCCACACCAGTTCCTCCACCATCTCTGCCACCTAGGCCTCTATATTGGTTTTCTTGTACTCCTCCACCTTCTTCCTTCCTAAACACAACATGTGAACAGTTCTATGGAAAGTCACACACTGTTTTTAAAAAGCTGAATCATAAAGAGCTACAAGGATGTTCTCTTGCTATAAATCTTGATTTTTCTTGGCTATAAAAATAATGGCTGGGGATATGGCTCAGTCAGTAAAATGCTTCCCTAACACAGGGTGAGGGAAAGGCTCCACAAAGAGTGACCAGTCATCTCCCCTGAACTTAGAATTCAAGACAGAAGTTTGTGCAGTTAAAGATTTAAACATTTGCTCTTGAGAAGTCCTCCTCAGAGGACATCATTTCATCATCTCAACTGCTTGACTAATGACTGATGTGTGACTGTATTTTTTTTAATTCGTCATCTGTGATTCAGTTCATCTGCGAGAAGATGTTCTGATCCTGAAATTCCCTGTGCCTCATGAGTTCCTGTTTCACTCCTTTCTGCTTTAGCAGCATCTACTGTGGAAAGCGTTCCTCCGTACACTCGTAGCTCTCACCTCTTGTCACAGTCCATTGCCCTTACAGTCATTCCCTGGACTCAGCCTGCCACAGCCTCTCTATGCATTTCTCTCCTATCAATCAACATTTCAGCCCTTAAAATTCCAGTCACAACTGCCTTCCGGGGATCTAAATCAGGCTACGGAAATGTGACAGCTCATTCAATAGCTTGCAACTCCCCAGCTTCCGGCCATCAGCTCCCATTCACAAATTCATATTTCATAGACAAACTTTAAATGAAACCTGAGATTAGACAAAGATTGTAGTTTAGTTCCAATTTCTACTGAGACTAACCCTTCACAAAAGAGCCCGACTAAATTATAAACAACAGTTAAGTAATTTTAGTGTTGCTTCAAAGTTCAAGGTTCTCAGAAAGGCAGCCAGACTGAATGTGGGAGAGGATGGCCTTGACCTTTAATAAGGTGTTCACAGACTTGCAGTTTCAAACTTGCCACAGCACTCTGGGTCTAGGAAGGAAAAGTATCTGTCGTTGTCATGTTGATGTAGATCATATCTTTGAATAATCCAGAATGCAGTCCCTGGTCAGGCAACTGAGTGGACACTAGAAATGCAAAGCAAACATCCTTGTTACCTAATGGCTGTGTGATCTTGAGTACCGAAGCTCAATAGAGTTCCACATTCCCAACTGAGGGCAAAGACAAGATGACAGACAGCCAAGTCTTACCCTATGGTGAAAGCATCCCTATAGGCATTCAACAAAGTCAGTTGCCAATCCAGAATAAACACATCACCCCATCTTCCTCTAGTATCCTTGGAAATGTACTCAGAAAGAGCTGCTATCTTCCTGATGAGCAAGGCAGACATACTCTTACCACCATCTTTGTTGTCTTTAGGCGTGTGTGTGTGTGTGTGTGTGTGTGTGTGTGTGTGTGTGTGTGTGAGAGAGAGAGAGAGAGAGAGAGAGAGAGAGAGAGAGAGATGCATGTCTGTGTGACCGAGTGTGTACATGCTAGTGCATGTACAGGTGGGTGGGTTTGTAATCAAGAGAAAGCAGAGGTCCACATCTCCTTTCTTCCTTTCTTTCTACCTTAGTAGTAGTAGTAGAGAGAGTCTCTCACTGCACCTGCAGCTCACTGGTGTGGCTCCAGTGACTGTGGGGATTTGAACGAGTTATTCCCCCAGTGACTCAAATGTATGTTTGAACAATTAGTCTCTGGTTTGAGCTACTGTCTGGGGAGGCTGAAGAGGTGCAGCCTTGCTGGAGGAAGTATTGTTAGCATTCAGGCACCTGCACTGGTCTGCCCTTGGGGAACTGGCAGAATACGTGCATGCTCTTGCCAGTATTTAGTATTCTGGTCTGATCAGGGTCCTAACTACTTGGTCTCTATGCACATGCAAATATAGGGGCAGGTTCTGAGAGATCATAGCCTCACCCATTTCCAGTTCTCTCAGCTTCATGTTTTTAGCTACAAATGTGATCTCTTGGCTTCCTGCTCCTGACACTATCTACCACTTTCCGCCATGCCTCCCACCATGATGGACCCTTACCCCTCTGGAGTGGTAAAACAAAATAAATTTTTTTCTTTAAGTTCTCTTTGGCCATTGTTTTATCACAGCAACAAAAAAGTAACGAATACAATAGCTGACAAACTAAGACTCCAAGATCTCATGTCCACATCCCTAACACTGGGGTTACAAGCCCACCATTGTACCTGGCATTTACACAGATTCTGGGGATCTGCACTTAGAACCTCAAAGCTTACATGACAAGAATTTGCCAACAGAGCCATCTTCCCTGTTCTCATCTTTGTTAAGAGAGAAGTGTTCAGTGTAAGGAAGCCTGCCCACAGATAGTTCTGTAATGCAAGCTTTTAACAGTATTTAGGATGCTTTTGTTACTAATTTTCCCTTACACTTGTTTTGCTTTTTAAAATTGTTTTACACAAAACCACTGTTTTACCCCCACCCCCACCCCCGACACACACACACACACACACACACACACACACACGATGGGGAGCCATTGGGAGGCCTGTATGAGCAGCAGGATTAAAGCCAGAAAATCTAATCCAGTCTGCATTTTAGAGGGGGTCTGCTCTCTACTCTTCTCCTCCTGTTGATAACTCAGAACTAAGATGTGGGTTTTAGAGGAGCCGTGAAAACCAAGGCTGATGTCAAGGCTATCTGCTCTCGTTCACAAGGGTTGTTCTACACAAGTCTGGCCTGAAGCCTGTAGTGCTGGGGAGAGATGCTAAGGGCTATGCCACCTGGTAAAGTCCTTCAGTCTCCTGTTCACAAAACCACGCACTTAAATCAGACATCTTTCCCAGCTCTAATGCTCTGTACTGAATACTAGAATTGATGATCTCCGCAGACAAAGCTGAATTCCAATTTGTAGATAAGGTCTCCCATGGCTCTGCCTGGCCTTGAGTGGTATGTATCTAAGAATAGCCTTGAATTTCTGACCCTCTGGTCTCCACCTTCTGAGTGCTGGGACTATAGTCATGGACCACCACAGCCAGTTTATTAAGTACTATATGAATGGAGCCCAGGACATTATGCATGCGCTAGCCAATCTACCAGTGAAGTTACCTCCCCAGGCCTAAATCCTGGTTTGCTCTTTCAAAATAGTAAAGTTAAAATGTAGCTCAAGCAAAACCGCATCCCCAAAGCACACAAAGAGCATAGAGAGCAGGCTTGATTTACGTGGACATTCAATGCAGCCTGACATTCCAGCATCAGTGTGATTCCCTGGACCGTGCATGCTACAGCAAATCTTCAGGATATGAGCTCAGCACTTACTCTGGTAAATAAATGAATCAATATGCAGCAAGACTGAGCTCATCACCCTTCCTTTCTGGCCAAATTCCTATGGAAACAAACAAACAAAAAGGTCAGAAGGAAGGGAAAGTAGAAAATTCTTCGAACCCACTGTATAATTTTCTTGACCAACACTGCCCGACTCCTAATAGCCCAGCATGGCCTCCACCTGCCCTCCTGCCCAGCACAGCTATTTTTGGCCCATCGTGCTCTGCTTATTTTTGCAGATGAACAGAGCGCATCTCCTGTTAGGCAGTTTTTTGTTACGGAAGTTATTTTTTAAGCCCATCCAGCTGTTTTCTCAAGTGGACCTTTAGGGAATAAGGGGACAGGAAGCATAAGATAGAGCTAGCTCTGCAGGACACTTCACAGCCTCAACCAAGATAAACACCTTCGAGAACAAGCAGGCCTGCAGCACCTCCATGTATGAGGGATGCTTGTCCCTGCTGGCCACACTAAGTCCTGGATAATTACTTTTCTCATTCTAATTGAATCTATATTAAGCCCAGAGTGTTTGGTTTTTGAGAACAAGTATTCAAATGTGGCAGACACTAGTTTGTGGTCAGGAATGTGAGACTCTTGGGAAAACATCTGGCCTCATCTGAACAAATGCCTGAATTCATTTTATTCTCATGTAAAACTACTCTGAATGTCCTTTCGGAGAAGGTGTATGCAGCACACTCATTATTTTAAAATGAAGAGACACAAGTGACCTTTGAGGGAACCTTGACTAGAAGGCTTCATGGGTAACCGTGAATTAATCATCAAATTGCTCCTAATATCCAACTGTTGTAAAGTCCCACACAGTTTAGGGTATTCTAATTGGAGGAAAGTGGTTTGAAGACACGGCCCTGTTTGGCTCATTCTCACACTGTAACCCTATGACTTCACTGTGTACTGTCATTTTTACAGCGTGTAAAGCACCAAGTGGCCTGTCTATACGTGACTCTTATTCCGTGGTTACTAAGGAGCCCAAGATGAAAGATTATTACCATATTCTAGCTATAAACTCCCTGAGTGATTAGCAACTGTTGGCCTTTTGCTAATATACAAACTTGGGTACATATGTGCCAATGTAAAGTCTATGAATGCACACACATACATGTATATGTGTATGAGCTTACCATACAAGTGTGAAGAGCAGAGGTCAACAACATTAATTATCTTCCCTCTATCACTCTTCACAGTTTTTTTTTTTTTTTTTTTTTTTTTTTTTTTTTTTTTTAGACAGAGTCCTCTTTCTGAACCTGGAGCTGGCCATTTTTCAGCTAGAGCAATGGCTAGAAAGCCCTGCATCCATCTATTTCTATCCCCCATAATTGTGGCTATAGCCATATGCCATCTGTGTGCTAGAGATGTGAACTTGGGCTTTCTTGCTTTTGCAACAGGTATTCTACTCATTGAGCCATCTTTCCATCCTGCAACTTTCCAGATTTCCTACCTACACTCAGTAGTACATGTTATGCCCAGTGGGGACCCCAAAAAACCACCAGGGAGACTGACTGACTGAAATACAAAAACAAGGTTTATTGTGTGCACACATGATTACAAACTGGCAGGGACCTCGTCAGCACAGCAGTGAGAGGAGGTACCCTGCCCTTCTAGAGGGCATTATTTAAAGGCAAAAACCAGAACAATTACACTAGCAGAGTGTGGGGGTGATGGGTTCAATCCTGGTTGGCTCATATCTAGGGACTTTTAAGAAATTTTATTTTCAAACCTTGCCTGCTGCTTGTCAACTTTTCTTATTGGCTGACCTATGGATGGGGCCATTGTATGGAATGCCTCCTTGGTAGGTCCAGCGCATACTCTTACCAAACATGGCAGCTATCCACATGTTTGCATTTTTCCAGAGCTGTTGTAATCTGTAGTTACAAGTTTTAGAGATTTTAAAATAATCACATATACACACACAGACATAAAACAAGCATACTGTGACCACATTATTTACACATATATATTAATGGATAGAAGAACAAAACTTTTTTCGGGAAACTATGACAGCTGACCAGCTTAAAAATCCTGGAGTAGGTTGCAAGAGCCAGGAGAACACAAAGGTTATCCCACCGAGGGCCAGATCAGCAGGTGCTGTAAGGGAAAACAGAAACATAAGGACGGAACACCTATGCAGCTCAGAGTGGGGAATGGATCTGTTGCAGGAAGAATCCCAACGTGACCAGATCACATGCCAAGAATGCACGCAGACGAAAGAGAAGTGGTGGACGCAGAAGCACAGCATCCAGAAACCATGGGGGTTTGTTTGCTTGTTCCCAAACCAGAAAAAAAAGGCATCAAGGACTTACGGTCCCAGCTCCAGTTTAAAAAGATTTTGGAAAAGGCAACCCAAGGGCATTTGGGAATCTGACTTTGAATTGCAGGTACCCATTTTGTAAGTCTATGTCAGACCTGAAGCCTAGTGCAATGCATCCACTATGGTAGACTTTGGGTTAAAGAAGCAGAGGGGTGTGAGAAATTCCCTTGAACAGCACACCTCCTGGAAAAGGGATCCCACAGAACAAGGCAGATCCTTGTCCCAGTGACAGGTAGAAAGCATGGTGCTGCCGTGTATTTCACAGGACAGCCCCAAAATCACAGGAAGCCCTGGGTCTTTAAGGCAAGGACTTAGAAAGATAACTTACCCAATCAAAGCCAATCTTAGCCTGTTTACTTGACCCATGGCCCTGGGTTGGTAAGAAAAACAGTCTCTCATTACAACGTCCAGATGAAAAGTTTCTGCACCCCATTAAGCATCTCTGTCAATGCAATAATCTAAATTGGACCAAATCAAATCAAATTTAAAAAAAAAACCCAGGTTTCATGAATATCAACACTCCTGGATGGATTTCCAGCCTCCCAGAGAGGAAACAGCAAAGGAAGACCGGAAAACCATGTGTTTGTTCTCTGGGGAGCAGTTTAAAGACTTTATGAATAAAACTTCAACAGTGCAGGAAATAAGACCAGCATTTAAGAAATGGGATCTTGTGAAATTAAAAAAGAAAAAGGAAACTGTCAATTGTGTAAGAAGGCAGTCAATAGAATGGGGCGCCAGTTATACACCTGACAGAGGATTGCAGCCTGGAACGTGTAAAGACGTGAAAACAAACATCAAGGGAAAACAAGTCAGCTGACTTATCTGGCATATCTGAACAGAAACTTCTAACAAGAAGAAATAAAAATGACGAGTCGACACCTAAAAAGTGTTCCGCATCCTTAGCTATCAGGGACCTACAACCAGAACTACTTTAGGGTTCCTCTCATACCCGACAAAAAAGCCATTCTCAGAATTGACAGCAAATGATGGCAAGAACATGGCGAATGTGGCTTTCTGATATACTGTGCATAGAGTGTAAATTAGTACGGCTACTTTGGAAATCAGTCTGGATGTTTCTCAAAAAACTAGATGGAACTACCCTATGACCCAACTATACCATTCCTGGGCACATATCCAGGACTTTATATCTTATTACACTGCTACTTGTATATCCATGTTCATTGTCACTGTGGTACATATATCTAATGGAATATGATCTAGTATGGAGAAAATTAAATCATAAAATTTGCCAGCAAATTGATGGAATTTGAAAAAAATTATTCTCAGTTAATGGGGTCACTGAGGCACCAAGAGGCATAAGTTGTGCATGCTAGCTTCAAATCTTGTGTTTGTGTGTTTAACCTGGAGTACATGTAGAAGTTAGGAAACCAGTAATGGAGCAGAGGGCTGCAGCATGCATTTAGGGAAGTGGGACAGTAGATTATGGGTGAGATGCAAGGAAATAGAGAGAATACTGGGGTATAAAGATCAAGCAAGTATTTAAAAGATGGTGATGAGGAAATATGGAGCAGATTAATTGCCAAATAAAAGGAATTGTATATGAAAAGCTACATGGTGGGAGCCTATGATATTGCAACCCAAGTAAAGAATATACTAAGGAATAATGAATGACAGAAACTATTTTAGAAGATTAGAAGGGTTAAATACCGGAAGCTAAAGGTTTAAGCAAGATGCAGACGTAGGGTAGGAAAAGCCAGGAGTCAGGAATGGGCTACAAAGACTAATGGTGCATGAAAGAAGACTTTTGAAACCCTATTAGTTTCTAATATTATTGAAAGTGTAAGAATAAAGGAATTTGAAAAGAGTATCAGCATGGGTAAACAATTCTGCTGTCAGAAGTATTAATGGTTATCAAACAAAAAATCTCAGACCTGGCACAAGTAACCTCCTTATGATTCATGGGTCAGGCAGAATCAAGAGGCACCCAACAATACTGGCCATTGTTATTGTTCTTGGTTGACCACCATAAATATGTGGGAAATTCCTGTTACTAAAAACACCACTCACTTTGGATGCAGTACATAGCTAAATCAATCTCAACTGACGAGAAATCGCTCTCCCTAACTTTCATAGTTGCCAGAAGGTGCTGCACATGCTACTGGTGTAGAAAAGGCACTGATGGTTTTAGCTAGCAATGGACCTTGCATGATGTTGCTTCTCCTGTTGATGGCGTTAACCTGGGAGAGTGGAGCCTAAACTGAGTCATACTAAAGTCTCATATAATAGCCATATTTATTCACATTGAGGTTAATTCTGAGGGTCAGGCAAAGTCACATGAGCAATGTCCACTTGAGTTCAAGCTCCATACAGTCTCGAGGGTAAGGACACAGAGGTTAGGTTGTACAGACAGGACATTATGAACAATAGTGGGTAAGATGCTGGGTAATCTGAAGTGAACTCACTCCTATTTACTACACCTGAGAGGGCACAGAAGCTCATTTCAAGAACAGCACACACTATGGAAGAACAGAGGTTACAAGGCTCTTGTTTACTCGGAAGTTTTCCCACAAACCCTCAGAAATCTCCTCACACACCTTCCTTCACAGGCCTGTTCTGACACATGGCGCACGAAGGACAGCCATGCAAGAGGTGTTCACTGGTGCAATATTGACCAAACTGTTTATAGGGTAACCCATTGCTCTTTTGACTGGATTTGAGGGCTTCTCAGGGAGGGAATTCATGCCTGGTGCTGTAAACATAGAGAGAAAAAAACATGGCTAGGGAAGTTATAGGCCCTAGGGAAGAATCTATTTGTGTCATTTTGCTAAATAGTCATGTTGTCATGTTGCCTTCTAAATATTTGTTTATAGCAGTAGATATGTACTGTTTTCAACTTTGGTTAAAGAATCTTCTTATTGCAGTGGGTAGTGATTAATGCAGAAACTCATGATTATTCAAAATGCTGAGAATGACTAATGAGAGTATTAGTTGTTGATGAAACATCTATATCACCCTCTCCCCACACCGAGGGTTGAGGACCATCACAGAAGAGGAGAAAGAATGTCAGAGCTTGAGAATATAGAGGAGCACTATGAAATGCTGTCTTCTGTATATAACATATCCAGAACCCGTACATAAACCCATAGTATTGAGGCAGGAGGGACTCATGATGCTCCACCCCTAACTGGAGAGCTAATGGCACCTGATGGCTGATGAGCAAGGAGAGTTACTTGCCCATGCCCTAGTGGATGATCTCTACAGTCGTGCACACATGGGCAGCACTTGTATTTAGTCAGAAGAGTTAGGAAGCTGGGGAGTTGAGATATAAGCTGGGGAGGTAACAGAGAAGGCTGGAGCTGAGGAATGAATATGACCAAGATACCTCATACACATATATGAAATTTTCAAGTTAGGTAATTCAATAGTGATGGTAAACAGCAAACATACTGATTTTAGATACTTCTGAAGTAAAAAATGCAATTAAAAGAGACGAAACAAATAATAAATGCCTGTAAGAATACAAACAATACAGAATTAAATGAAACAGTCCCAGAGCCTTGGTGGATGTGGCTGAGAGGTTGAGTTTTACCTGAGCTGGGATGCGGTTTAGCGGTAGAGAGCTTGCCTGACATATATGAAGCCAGGGCTCCATTCCTGATACTGTGCATGGGGGCTAGGAGGACTTTAAAATGTGACTCTAATCTTTGCTAGGGTCATTTTCATACGATTATGTCAAAATGGTCTTGAAAACAGCCTGTCAGATGCCATGAGGCTTAGAAATTGCCCCCTCTATGCCACCAATTGATGTCCTGTGCATTTGATCTCCCAGCAGCCTTTGTTGCCACCTCCCAAGAACACATGGCTTCTCCTTCACTTCCAGTCATTAAATCAGGGTTTTAAACTGCAGTTCACTATATTAACTTCCACCTCTCTTTCATGGGGAAACAAAGCAAACCAACTCTCTTTCCTCCAGGCCTTGTTCTCCCTTGTCTCTGTCCTCTTTCTTTCCCAACCAGAGACCCAGATCCTGACTTCCTGAAATTCAGCCTTCTTACCCAGTCCCACAGGGCGCTCTGGTTGTATTTTTCACCTCCTTTTGGTCTCTGTTGCAGATTTTTGTTTGTTTGTTTCAAATTAAGTGTTAAAATGTTTACATTTATTGAATGATAATATGCAGATTTATGTGTAGTTATTCTGTAACTCTACTCAGAAACAATGGCATAGTTTTAAAGTTGTGATAGTAAAAATGGCCAGAGATGTATATCAGTTAGTAGCATGTTTTCCTAGAATGTAAAAGTGCCTGGGTTTGGTCCCAGCAGTATAAAAAGCAGGTGTGCTGGCACATGCCTGTAATCCCACCACTGGATGGTAGGGGCAGGAGGATCAGACATGCGAAGTCATCTTGTCCTACATAATGAGTTTGAAGCTGGTACACAAGAGACCCTTTCTGAAAGAGAGAGTTGGGGATGGGGAAGGAGGAAAAAGAAAGAGGAAGAAAGAAACTGACTAAAAGGGAATACTAAATTAAAAGGGAAGGCAAGTAACTCAGTCCACATTGTCTTTCTGTAGGTAAGAAAAGTGCTCATTTTGATGCAGCCTGTAAATTCTGCATACAGCCTAGTTTTTGGAAAGTAGACTTGACCCCCTCTTCCCCACCTTGTATATATGCAAAGACCTTCCAACTCTTTTTTTGTTTGTTTGTTTTGTTTTGTTTTTCGAGACAGTGTTTCTCTATAGCTCTGGAACCTGTCCTGGAACTCACTCTGTAGACCAGATTGGCCTTGAGCTCACAGAGATCCGACTGTCTCTGCCTCCCTAACCCTAACCTTAGTGTTGTGATTAATGGCATGTGCCACCACTGCCTGGTCTCCTTCCAGCTCTTAAGCATGGTCTGTGCTACAGAAAAGATTGCCATGGTCTGTTTCTTCGTTCATTGTTACCAACTTAAAAATGTACAGCCACTCTTCCTACTACCTATATATAAGGCAAATAAACTTGATTCTGCTCCAATGCATTATGATAGTGATGGCAATTTGTTAAGATTATTGTGTAGACAGAGTCAAATGCAGCCCAGATTGCCCTCAATTTGATATCTAACCAAAGATGACCTTGAATGTCTGGTTCTCATGACTCCATCTTTTAACGCCTGGGATTACATGCATAGTTCACCATACCAACTTTCTGTGGCACAGGAAAGAGAAGCCAGGGATTCATGAATGTTAAGCAAGGACTCGACAAGCCAAGCCATACCCTTAGTCCTCCAATAACATTATTGACAATGATTGGAGAAACATTACTATGATTAATATTTTGACAACCAAACCAATTATCTGCTATTTCAGTACTAACACAACAGAAAGAATCAGCATGTAAGATGAGAAAATGGGGAAGGAAAGCTATGTTCTGAGCCTCTCCCAGTTTCTCATTTCTTTATAATGCTTCCTACTGGCCATATCATATACCTGACGTTGACTGTATTAATTAATCGAGGCTCTCTGATAGGAATCCATATTCAAAAAGGATTTTCTAGGCTGATTTCGATTATTTAGTTTGGGTATTCCAACAAAAGCTGCATTCATACTGGAGAGCTGAGAACCTAACAGCTGGTTAATGCTGGAGACTAAAGGTCTCAACAGTACCAACCTGTGCTGAAGGCTTGGAGGATTCCTGCGGAACTGGTTCTTGGAAACAAAAGGCAGTAAGGGCCAGTTTGTGTTTAGACAATATAGAGCTGATATAGATTCTGTGAGCAAGCACATGACTGACACCATATGTCAAGGAAATCCTTCCAAAACCTCTGAGGTATCCTGTTATATAACTGTATTTGGAAGAGGGGAACTTTGTGGGATTCTGTATAGGCATTGAGGCTAAAGGCCTGAACCCTTTGCTAATGTGTAGCTGTGTAAGTGAAAGCATATGTGTGTGTGTATGTGTGTGTGTAGGCCTGTATACCTATCTATATGTAGCCTGTGTGCCAGATTGCGAAGGTGCCCATACTGTGGCTGTCTCTCAGCCTGTGTGCTAGTGAGTAAGCCATGTCTTTTTCGCCTACAACTTCACAACATCTTCAACATCCAGGCTTCCTGTGACTTTCCTCTCTTCCTGAAACCAGAGCATGAACTTCACAGCAGTGGTCTTCAGTCCATGATGGGAGGTCAGTGAAGGGCAGCTCTGACAGCAGCTCTTACCAACAAGAAGCAAAGATAAACAGGCAAAAGGAAAAGGTTTTCCTAATACCTGGACCTCTAGAGGGTACCACCACGTTAAGATGGCCTTCTGCTTCAGTCAGCTTAATCAAAACAAGCCCTCCACGTATTCCCAAAGCCTAACCTAGTCTAGAGAACCCACACAAGGTGCCCATAGGCTGAAATCTGTCCGGTTAACAGCCAGTTATCCATTGTCACAGGCAACCATAGCTCAGTGAGCCTGGCCTGATCCAGGGCAGAGATGGAACTGCTAGAGGAGACAGGGAGTAAGAATATGGAAATAACCATTAGACTTTGTGGTAACTCACTAAAACTACTTTGTAATGGGTAGGACATTTGGATATACACAAATTTGAATCTATTTCAAGAGAACTTTACCACAAAATGCCAAAGATCTTGCAGATTGTTACAAATAAATATCCAGTTAACCGCCCAAAAAAAACATTACTTTTTCCATTTTAAGGCTAATAATACAGCGCAAGCTTAGAAATCCAAGGAGAGGCTGTGTGTGAAAATCTCTATCAAATACATTCAGGTCTATATGGAATATTCTGTTTCATCATTCCATTCATTCATTTCTCCCAGAGACTTCTTGCGAGTAATTTCACTTCATTTCTGAAGCTAATATTCAGTCTATTATTTTGAGAGTGAACTGCTTGCTAGTTTGGAGAATGTCGTCAAACATTTGAGTCCCATGATGAATCAGCCTGAAAGAGTGGGAAAGGGTTTTCCAGGGCAGTTCCTCTGTTTTCCTATGCACAGAGTTCTGTACTTGCCTTCCATTGGACCTATGCACGGAGTTCTGTACTTGCCTTCCATTGGACCTCATATCACAAACACCAACAATCACAGCATGCACCCTGAGCAAAGAGTATTGTTTTAGAGTATCTTAACTTCTTTTTCACTTTTATTAATAGGTATCAAAATTGGCTACAGACCTTGTCCCCTCTCAACATATGTTGTATTAGCAAATTATAATAAGAGAAATCACATTACAAACAATTTCCCCAACTAAGGTCTGACTGAGTGGGGGTCCCCAGGTATGGAGACACTGAGCCGGGCTTAGCATTCACACACAATATCTACTAGGCTTTCTCTCATTGTTAGGCCCAAGTCTCACCACATTAATTATGCCTTTAATCGTATTTTGAAGCAAACTATTCACACAGCTGCAACTGAAAGGATTCTGGAGATTTTACCTTCTTGATATTTCAGAACATTGTAACATCAAGGACTGAAAGCAAAAATATCTCTTCCATGTTAAATATTTACTTGGATCTTTTGACTGGTTTGATTGTATAATCCTCTGTGCCTCCCCAAAAGGAATCTTTTTTTTTTTTATTGAGAAAAGGAAAAAAAAGTTTCAGCCTCCTCCCAGCCTCCCATTTCCCTCCCCCTCCTCCCACCCTTCTTCCCCTCCCCCCACTCCTCTCCCCATCCCTCTCCAGTACAAAGAGCAGTCAGGGTTCCCTGCCCTGTGGAAAATCCAAGGTCCTCCCCCCTCCATCCATGTCTAGGAAGGTGAACATCCAAACTGGCTAGGCTCCCACAAAGCCAGAACATGAAGTAGGATCAAAACCCCGTGCCATTGTCCTTGGCTTCTCATCAGCCCTCATTGCTCGCCATGTTCAGAGAGTCCGGTTTTATCCCCTGCTTTTTCAGACACAGTCCAGCTGGCCTTGGTGAGCTCCCAATAGATCAGCCCCACTGTCTCAGTGGGTGGGTGCACCCCTCGTGGTCCTGACTTCCTTGCTCATCTTCTCCCTCCTTTTGCTCCTAATTGGGACCTTGGGAGCTCAGTCCAGTGCTCCAGTGTGGGTCTCTGTCTCTATCTCCATCCATCACCAGATGAAGGTTCTATGGTGATATGCAAGATATTCGTCAGTATTGATATAGGATAGGGTCATTTCAGGTTCCCTATCCTCAGCTGCCCAAGGAACTAACTGGGGACATCGCCTTGGGCTCCTGGGAGCCACTCTAGGTTCAAGTCTCTTGCCAACCCTAAGGTGGCTCCCTTAACTAAGAATTGTGCTTCCGTGCTCCCCTATCCAACCTTCCTTTATCCCAATCATCCTGTTTCCCCAAGTTCCCCCCATCTTCCCCTTCTCCCTTTTCTCTCCCCATCTCCCCTTTCCCCCATCCCACCCCACCCCCAAGATCCCAATTTTTTCTCCAGCAATTTTGTCTACTTCCCATAGCCAAGAGGATAACTATATGTTTTTCCTTGGGTTCACCTTCTTATTTAGCTTCTTTAGGTTCACCAATTGTAGACTCCATGACCCTTATTTATGGCTAGAAACCAATTATGAGTGAGTACATCCCATGTTCATCTTTTTGGGTCTGGGACACCTCACTCAGGATAGTGTTTTCTATTTCCATCCATTTGCATGCAAAATTCGAGAAGTCATTGTTTTTTGCCGCAGCGTAGTACTCTAATGTGTATATATTCCACACTTTCTTCATCCATTCTTCCATTGAAGGACATCTAGGTTGTTTTCAGGTTCTGGCTATTACAAATAATACTGCTATGAACATAGTTGAACAAATGCTTTTGTCATATGATAGGGCATCTCTTGGGTATATTCCCAAGAGTGGTATTGCTGGGTCTAGGGGTAGGTTGATGCCGAATTTTCTGAGAAACCAAAACACTGATTTCCAAAGCAGTTGCACAAGATTGCATTCCCACCAGCAATGGATGAGGGTACCCCTTCCTCCACAGCCTCTCCAGCAAAGGTTTTTGATTTTAGCCATTCTGACAGGTGTAAGATGATATCTCAAAGTTGTTTTGATTTGCATTTCCCTGATTGCTAAGGATGTTGAGCATGACCTTAAGTGTCTTTTGGTCATTTGAAATTCTTCTGTTGAGAATTCTCTGTTCAGTTCAGTGCCCCATTTTTTAATTGGGTTAATTGGCACTTTAAGGCATTGAAGAAAGAAATTGAAGAGGATACCAGAAAATGGAAGGACCTCCCTTGCTCTTGGATTGGGAGGATCAGCATAGTAAAAATGGCAATTCTACCAAAGGCAATTTATAGATTCAATGCAATCCCCATCAAGGTCCCATCAAAATTCTTCACAGATCTTGACAGGACAATAATCAACTTTATATGGAAAAACAAAAAACCCAGGATAGCCAAAACAATCCTATACAATAAAGGGTCTGCTGGAGGCATTACCATCCCTGACTTCAAACTGTATTACAGAGCTACAGTAATGAAAACAGTGTGGTACTGGCATAAAAACAGAGAAGTCGACCAATGGAATCGTATAGAAGACCCGGATTTTAACCCACAAACCTATGAACACCTCATTTTCGATAAAGGAGCTAAAAGTATACAATGGAAGAAAGAAAGCATCTTCAACAAATGGTGCTGGCACAACTGGATGTCAACCTGTAGAAGAATGAAAATAGACCCATATCTATCACCATGCACAAAACTCAAGTCCAAATGGATTAAAGACCTCAATATCAGTCTGAACACACTGAACCTGATAGAAGAGAAAGTGGGAAGTACCCTACAAGAGATGGGCACAGGAGATTGCTTCCTAGGTATAACCCCAGCAGCACAGACATTAAGGGCAACATTGAATAAATGGGACCTACTGAAACTGAGAAGCTTCTGTAAAGCAAAGGACACTGTCACTAAGACAAAAAGGCAACCTACTGACTTGGAGAAGATCTTCACCACAACAGACAAAGGTCTGATCTCCAAAATATATAGAGAACTCAAGAAACTAGACTTTAAAATGCTAATTAACCCAACCAAAAAGGGATCTTAAAGTACTAATTTAAATACTTCTTGTAGCCCAGGTGTGGTCTATTCCTGTTATCCTAGCACTTTGGAGACAGAGGCAGAAAGATTGGAGTTCAAGGTCACCCTGTGCAACATAGTAAGTTGGAGGTCAGCATGGGCTACATAAGAAGGTGTCTAAAAGAAAATGGTCAAAATCCAAACCAAACCAAAACAACGACACACCTCCTCACCTCTTTCAGCTCTTGCCTTGGAACACAATGGAGCATGTCAAAGAGAAGTCCAGCTACCAACTATTTCTGTATGAAAGCTCCTTCCACCCCCTCTCTCTTCCTTCCTCCCTCCCTCTCTTTCTTTGTGTGTGTGTGAGTGTGTGTGTGTGTGTGTGTGTGTGAGAGAGAGAGAGAGAGAGAGAGAGAGAGAGAGAAACAGAGAGAGTCAGTGTTTCTCAGCAAAAGTAGCTTCTATACTTGATCCACACAGAGCCATCTGCCTTCTGTGTTTGATGAGTCCCCACTCATGTCTTTGCCCAGACTGTCTCCTGTAAAAGCACATGTTCATGTGCAGATACCAGGGTGTACTTTAGTGTACTTCAGATCAGATATTTTAAATATCCAGTGTATGAAACTGAACTCCTCACTCAACCTATTGCATCCCAGTATTCCTTGCCTCAGTAATGGTATTTAGGTCTAAATTCAGCCTCCTGGGCTTCTTTTCTTCTCATGCCCTGCATGTGGTAGAGCTTGAACCTTCAAATGCATCTACATTCCAACCACTTATCACCTCTAGCATCGCCTGCTCTGTGGGCCACCATACTGTCCTCTCTGAGGTTGTCACACTCACCTTCCAATGGGCACTCTCTGGTTCCTCCCGCAGGGCATCGTTCCTGACACTGCAGGAGAGCACTCCTCTTAGAATTAACCTGACCAGGTCTTTGCTTTGCTCCAAGCTTTCTGATGGCTCTAGAAACCAAACAAAAAGTCCTCGAGACCCCACTGATTCTGTACTGTGGATCTCTCCCTCGGCCACCTCTCTCATGCTATTCTTGGAACATTGCAGACATATTTCAGCCTCTGCCTCCTGATGGCTGCTCCTGTTCTATGGAGGCATAGAATAGGAGCAGCCATCACTTCTTCACTGCCCTTGAGAGCCGAAGCAGAAGCCATGACTCCACTGACATCCTTTCCTTCTTTTTCATTCTTTTTCTTTTTGAGACAGGATATCACCAGCCTGGAGCTCAAACAAGTGGGCTAGACACCTGGCTAGTGAGTCCCAGGGATCAGCCTAGCAGTGCTAGGATTCCAGGTATACCACCATGCTGGGTCTTTTTATGTGGGTTCCAGGAATCAAAGTCAGGACCTTGTGCTTGCCAGGCTAATACCTTATTAAAACATTCTGCTTTTCAGCTACTGTTCTTAAGTCCTTGAGCAGTGCATGGCTCAGAGTAGGTTACACGTTTATCTTATGCGATGAGAATTTGTTAGACTGGGGCTGATGCTCAGTGGACATGACTGCCTAGCTTTCATGAAGCTGTGGGTTCAGACTACCACCAGCACCACAGTAAATCAGCTGCGGTGGAGCACACCTGTGATCCTCAAAGTCAAAGTCATTCCTTAGATGACAAAGATGACTTCATAGCAGTCAGGTTAAGTACTGAGAAACACTCAGACTGTTTTGAGAGGCCTGGGGAAGAAGCTGTTTCCAAACATCTCCATCTAAGATGTGCTACTGTGCTGGATTTGGACATTACCTCCGTCAACTGCATCCACTGTTTATGACTCCCTGGAAATTAGCATTTTTCCAATCTTGAATAAAATTGTTTAACCATATTAGACTTCTCATGAACTAAAATCGCCATAGTACAAAGCATGACGGAAATCCAACTGCATTTTAAAATGAACATAGAGTGTCACATTCGTGTATAGAGATTTAAGAGATGGGCTCACAGCTAGTAATCCATCTGGTAGACTATCATAAAACAAGATCTAATGTTCAATAAAGAGATGTGAGTTACACCAGCCCTATCTGTGAAGATGTGCCTATGGAAGAATGAAATACAGATTTACATATCGAAGCCTTGACAGCTGGCTAGAGCCACAGGGTCTTTCCTGCAGTCCTGGGAAGCCCACATGTTGCCTTTTAATAACAAAGCAAGGTCCTAGGGTAATGGGTAATTACCTGAGATTTTGCTTTTGTGCCTGGTTCACCGCATTTGAAATTCCTCAAATAATAAAAGGTTTCCTAGATACATTGTTCTCCAATTATTTCTACCCATTTATATGAATTTAGTAAAATATGTACTAATGAGATCTTTCAGAGGAAATATCACTTCAGAATATGCATATGGAGGGGGAGATTGATTCATAAAGTTCCGGCCTGTCTGAAACTTGTTATGCAGTCAAGATGACCTTTAGTCCTCATCTTCCTGCTTCTACCCCACACGTTCTAGGATCACAGGCAGGCAACAGGTTATGTGGATTGAGAACTAAACCCAGGGTCTTCTGAATACTAGGCAAGCACTCTACCAACTGAACTATATCCCCACCCTTCAGAACACTGCTGTATGATTTATATTCTCATCACTGTAGAAATGTATCAGTGAGGAAAATTGTAGAGAAATAGAATACATCAAGGGTGTATTCTTATAGAGTGTTATATTATTGGTTAAAGCCTTATTATTTTCATCATCTAATTCTTTGTACCCATTTACCAAGGTTAGAATTCACATGTACTGTTGCCTCCGTGTGTGTCATGTTTTATAAAGAAAATAACTCACAGCACTCATGACAACAATCATGTTTTCACCCTGAACTTTTTTTTAATTACAGCTCTTGCATGCATCACATACTGCATTCACTATCTGATTTCGTGGGACATAGGGGAACACACCTGACACTCTGGTAACAGGAGCTGGGGTATCTCGAATGTGAGACCAGTGGAGTAAGACTGTCTCAAACATAAAGAAATCCATTTAACTTCATAACATGTGTGTTATTTTTTCTTTTTTATTGATTTTTATTGAGCTCTACATTTTTCTCTGCTCCCCTCCCTGCCTCTCTCCTCCCCTCTTCAACCTCCCCCAAGGTCCCCATGCTCCCAATTTACTCAGGAGATCTTGTCTTTTTCTACTTCCCATGTAGATTAGATCTATGTAAGTCTCTCTTAGTGTTCTCATTGTTGTCTAAGTTCTCTGGGATTGTGATTTGTAGGCTGGCTTTCTTTGTTTTATGTTTAAAAACCACCTATGAGTGAGTACATGTGATAATTGTCTTTCTGTGTCTGGGTTACCTTACTCAAAATAATGTTTTTTAGCTCCATCCATTTTCCTGCAAAATTCAAGATGCCATTATTTTTTTTCTGCTGTGTAGTACTCCATTGTGTAAATGTACCACATTTTCCTTATCCATTCTTTGGTCGAGCAGCATTTAGGTTGTTTCCAGGTTCTGGCTATGACAAACAATGCTGCTATGAACATGGTTCAGGACATGTCCTTGTGGTACAATTGAGCATCCTTTGGATATATACCCAAAAGTGGTATTGCTGGGTCTTGAGGAAGGTATTTCCTAATTTTCTGAGAAATTGTCACACTGACATCCAAAGGGGTTGTGTCAGCTTGCATTCTTACAAGCAATGCAGTGTGTTAACAATACAACTTAATTCAACTTAGCCAGTTTTTTTTTTTAATTACCCATTCTCAGTTTGTATATAGCTATCGGTATAGAATTATTCTCAAGTCAAAGAAGTAGCTAAATTTGGGGTTTCTCTACTACAAAACTATTGGTCTGGGGCCATACTAACTTGGTAAAATGCTTGTCTAGCAAGCACAAAATGCTGGCTCCATCCCTAGCCCCACATAACATAACCCCAGTTGTCAGCTCTGCAGGAAGATGAAGAGGGAGAAGAAATTCAAGGCCAGCTTTAGCTATATAGTAAATTTGAGGCCACTCTAGGCTACATGAAACCCATTCTCAAAAGGGGAAAAGAAATCAACCAAACAAAACAACTCCACACATTCATGTACACAAGCTAGACATCTGACACACCCACTTCTGCTCTGGGGTCCCGGCATTCTGAGGCACACTGATTGGGTTTAAAGACTTGATTGTCTCATAGATTCAGACGCAGCATGTGGGTGGAAGGCACATTTTGACAATGCATTTCTGGGAGCAAAGCAGAGTGCACAGGAAAACTTGGAGAGCTCCTCTCCAGGGATCATTTTAGCAGACGAGCTGAACACTGAGCCTTTCTTCCCCTCTATTGTTAAGTACTTCTGAGTGCTGGACCGCTCATCTGAGCCGGCATTTCGAAGAGACCCTGTGCTCTGCTCAGCTTTGTCCAATCAGTGAATACCCACTGTGCTTGGCATTTGTTGTTGCTCCACATCAGAACCCAGTGACAGCTGTCTCTCTAGCAGATCTTTGTGAACGTCTTTCCAGGCAGGGGATAGGTTGTCAGGTGTACAGTTCCTCTTCTGCATTGTTTTAAAGCTTTTCTCCCATGTAACCAATACTTTCATATCTCTCAGCTTCTCTGGGAGCACTGACCCTGAGATCTCATTTGAAAGAGACAGTCTCAGATTAAAACCAGTCCTTCTCTCTGTATCTTCCCACAAAGATGCAAAACACAATCAGAGGGTGAATTCCATAGTTCCCTCGATGATGTCATGAGGTGTGCCTCCTCTGAGGTTACCTCCTCAAAGTAGGAGTTGACTGCAATTTATCTTTTGGGGGCTGATATATTATTACATTAATTTCTTTTCTTGGAACCTGAGACTCCTGTATCCCAGTTGGCTTCACACTCCCTAGGATGCTGAGATAGACCTTGAACTGATCCTCAGGCCTCTATCTCTCAAGTGCTAAAATCATGGGTATCACATTACACCTGGTTTATGTGGTGCTGGTGACCAAACCCAGAGCCTCATACACGGTAGGCAAGTACTCCACCAGCTAAATACCTGCCCAGATCCATTTACATTATATTTTGATGGAAGTGGATAAATTATAAATCATTGGAGTGCACCATCCTCCCTCAGTTGTCATTTTTGACACAGATGTTATTAGAAGCACACTTTATATTTTGAAAGACAGCTACTTCCCTTAAAGCCCGTTGTGGCAGTTAGCTTCCCATCTCCATAAAACAAGGCTGAGGCTTACACAAATACATCAGTTAGTGTTAGTTATCAGAGTAGCAGAGGTCTGAATGGCTGCCTCTGTGGTTAGTAAAACAATAGGCCATGGTGAGGTAAAAAGTATCACTCTACTCTCCTCATGCCAGCCAGTGAGAGAGGATGGCTGGGACCCAAGTGTCTGCCTTAAGGGCATACAACTACCAATGGGAACTTAGATCCTTCTGTTATAGCATGACCTCCAAGATAGCCACAGTCTGCCACAGGCCCATAGACAGGCAGTCAAGTATGTAACACATAAACCTTCAGGTGACATTTAAGACCCAAATCCAAATAAACTTGTCCCAAACTTTCCTGAAGATGGTTAAAGGAAGGTTAACACTGCCTCAAACATGTGACTGGGGCCTCAAGAATAAAGCAGATGGTGGCAATTTTAGCTGTGGAAACATCTTTTGAATCTAATATGACCTTTTGCCTACACACAATACAGGTTTGGGAGCAGTTGATGGAGAGGGCAACACAGAAGGAACTGCTTTAGCAGACAACCCAAGATCAATTCAATTATCTTATCTTTATGTATTGTCAATCTTCTCAAGCCTTGTGGGGACAAGGTTGATACAGATGGTTCACCTGTGGTTGATCCGTAACAGTCACTCACGCTCAGCACCAACAGTCACTCACGCTCAGCACCAGCAGTCACTCACGCTCAGCACCAGCAGTCACTCACGCTCAGCACCAACAGTCACTACTATGCTCAGCACCAGCAGTCACTCACACTCAGCACCAACAGTCACTCACACTCAGCACCAGCAGTCACTCACGCTCAGCACCAGCAGTCACTCACGCTCAGCACCAGCAGTCACTATGCTCAGCACCAACAGTCACTATGCTCAGCACCAACAGTCACTCACGCTCAGCACCAACAGTCACTATGCTCAGCACCAACAGTCACTCACGCTCAGCACCAGCAGTCACTCACGCTCAGCACCAACAGTCACTCACGCTCAGCACCAACAGTCACTCACGCTCAGCACCAACAGTCACTCACAGTCAGCACCAACAGTCACTCACGCTCAGCACCAACAGTCACTCACGCTCAGCACCAACAGTCACTCACGCTCAGCACCAACAGTCACTCACGCTCAGCACCAACAGTCACTCACACTCAGCACCTGCAGTCACTCACACTCAGCACCAACAGTCACTCACACTCAGCACCAGCAGTCACTCACGCTCAGCACCAGCACTCACGCTCAGCACCAACAGTCACTCACGCTCAGCACCAACAGTCACTCACACTCAGCACCAACAGTCACTCACGCTCAGCACCAACAGTCACTCACGCTCAGCACCAACAGTCACTCACGCTCAGCACCAACAGTCACTCACACTAAGCACCTGCAGTCACTCACACTCAGCACCAACACTCACTCACACTCAGCACCAGCAGTCACTCACGCTCAGCACCAGCACTCACGCTCAGCACCAACAGTCACTCACGCTCAGCACCAACAGTCACTCACACTCAGCACCAACAGTCACTCACGCTCAGCACCAACAGTCACTCACGCTCAGCACCAACAGTCACTCACACTCAGCACCAGCAGTCACTCATGCTCAGCACCAACAGTCACTCACGCTCAGCACCAACAGTCACTCACGCTCAGCACCAACAGTCACTCACACTCAGCACCAACAGGTACTCACGCTCAGCACCAGCAGTCACTCACGCTCAGCACCAACAGTCACTCACACTCAGCACCAACAGGTACTCACGCTCAGCACCAGCACTCATGCTCAGCACCAGCAGTCACTCACGCTCAGCACCAACAGTCACTCACGCTCAGCACCAGCAGTCACTCATACTCAGCACCAACAGTCACTATGCTCAGCACCAGCAGTCACTCACACTCAGCACCAACAGTCACTCACGCTCAGCACCAACAGTCACTCACGCTCAGCACCAACACTCATGCTCATCACCAGCAGTCACTCACACTCAGCACTGATGACATAAATCACAAAATAATCCCACAACAGTTCAGAATTATGAATAATAAAAGGGTTATTTGGGTTATTTATTTAAGGGGAAAACTTATAGATCACTCTCCTAGACAACAGTCCTCTGCACAAACAACAACAGTCTAGCAATCAGAAGTGGGAGCCAGAAGCAAGAGAGAGCTGTCTTTGGCATCAGGGTCTCACCATCTAGTTCTTGTGGTCAGTAAGGAGCCATGGCAATAACTTGTATTGCTTTGGGTGCCTCTTGGTTCTCTCTGACCAAGAAAAAGGTTGCTTGTGCCTAGAACTGGGTTGTATTTTTGCTTGGTTCTTTTAATAATTCATATCTTCTGAGAATAGCAGTGTTCACCCAGTGCAATAGTTCTTTTCAAACTCCTCTTGTGTTGTTGTTAGATTTCTAATGACCTTATGAACTAATTGGGTCTCATCAGGTGTTTTCATACATGTTTGGTTCCCACTAAGCTATACCCTGCTCCTTCTCTTTTCCATCTTGCTGAAACCTTCAGTTCCCAGGAAGAGCGAAAATGTTATTCAACTACAGTGGATGGTTTCCACGGTCACTTGAGTTAATTTCATTTTCATATCCATGAAGTATGAAAGTAGAATGTCCCCTGTCAGGAGACAGGATTTGGATTCAAACTTGGAAGACAAATTGTGGTTCAATCAACAAATTCAAGTTATTTCTTTGCTACTTTACATCCCGATATTTAAGAATAGAAAATAGGAGTCAGATGTTCAGACCAATAGCATGCTAGGTGCTGTTTTTGTTTACAATATCCTTTGAAGGATTAAAACAGAATACTTATAAGCAATTAGAAGAAAAACAGAGAAAGTGAAAAATGAAACATTTCCCACCAAAATGTTAACATAAAGCTGCTCACAGGCTTTCTCTGCATAGCATCACGTTTAGACTGTTGCTAACAACACCTTCCTGATAAGCTGTCATGCTGGAGGCCAGGCTGATTCACAAGACAAAAATCTTACCATTGCTGCAGAATTTATCCAGTGCAATGGTTATTGTTCATTTTATAAATATAGCTGTAACAATTGGCTAGATATAAAAATAAATGCATAATGCTCAGTGAGGAACCTTGACAGACCTGGGTGCCTGGGCAATAGCCCCGTGTGCTGAACTGGGGCACCTGCTGACTGAACTAGTTACTGAGTGACAGTTAGACAAGGCACCTCCCTTCTACTTCTCTGTATTTCCCATGCAAGCAAACGCTTCCTGTTCTAGTCCCACTCTTAACAAAACATCTTTCAGGAAAGCAGCAGGCATCTGCCATGCATGTACATCCTTGTCTGGTTTGGGGTAGTGCCTGTGGAACCTTCTGGCTGTACCTCAGAGTGGGATTTATGCAACCCCCCCCTCCAATTAAGCCTCTCACTTTATTTCTCAGTGCTCCCCCTTGGTAACAGTGCTCCTTAAAGGTGCTCCACCTCTCACCTGCCACCAGTGAACAGGATCCTGCCACAGTACTCACTTCCCAGAATATATTGCCTGAATATATTCATTCATTCATTGACTTCAGGTTTTATGCAAGTATTTTTATTTCACTGGATCCTTGCTTGAGATTTACAGGTAAAAATCTGAGCTGCGTTCAGCCATCTGGATACCTGACTTTTGTGTTTTAAATCTTTCACAAATTCTGGACCAGCCAGATGACTCAGCAGTAGAAGTGCATGCCACCAAGCCACATGACTTGAGTCTAAGCCCCCAAACCATAAGGTAGAGAACTGACTCCCACAAGTTACCCTCTGAATTGGGCATGCACACGCAGCGATTGTAATTTTTCTCCCCAGCCTGTGACTTCCTTCTGTGCTCACATTTACCTGATTCATGGCTCACCCCCTTCCGCTGAGGCATAACAGACATAGAAAACAGAATATATGCCCTGAATGAAGATGCAATATGCACCAGTTTGTCTCTTGGAAATGAAAGAGAAAGAAAACTACAGAGCAAGATTCTCCAAAACTCTCCTTTTGGATGCTCTGTGACTCTTTTATACAGAGTTTAAGGATAATAAGAACATGTGTTTACAAAATGGGGAGTTGATGCTGGATGGAAATACATCACGCTAGAATTTGTTCACTGTATACTAAACAAACAAGTAAATGATGTGCACATATTTTAAATTGCAAGAGTGATGGGCAGAGAGCTTATTGATGGGAACTTCAAGTCAGGAGGAGCAGAACTGAAATTCTGCAGTAGAGAGGAAGGTTGCAGTGGATTGTGTCTTGGCCTTGATAGTATGTGGTCAGATAGCACATCGGATGAGCTCTGTGTGGCTTGGAAAATAGAGATATGGCACCAGGCATTCACCATGTGTCACTCAAACTGGAAACAGAATGGACAGAAGGAGATTACAAGCCTGGAAGCTCTTGTGCATGAAAAGGCAGTGCAGTGGGTACGTTTGTACAAAGACCCTGCCGTGTTTAACAAATACTATTTTACTACAGATGTCTTCCCCCTCTGACTCTTACAGTCTTCCTACCTTGTCTTCTATAATGAGCCCCTTTCCTTTGGAAGAGAGATGTGATATAGATATTTCATTTAAAGCTGAGCACACTACCTTGGTAGCATGTAATAGATCCTCCCAACAAAGTGAAAGCCACCCATAAAGATGAAGCTTCCATGCCACTAACAGTTTGTGGTTTCTCCGTATTTTATAACTCAAGCATGTGATATCCTTTTTTTTTTCTTTTTGGTTTTTCAAGCCAGGGTTTTTCTGTATAGTCCTGGCTGTCCTGGAACTCACTCTGTATGTAGACCAGGCTGGCCTTGAACTCAGATATCTACCTACCTCTGCCTCCCAAGTGCTGGGTGTGAGATACCACTCCCACCAGCATCATGTGCTATCTTCATCAATAGAGTGTTATCAAGTTCTGGAGGGCAACCAAGATAAATGGCTGAAGCCTCTAATATTGGGGTGGGGGATTATGAGACCCTACTCACCAACAACTTGAACAAAGGTAACCTAGTCTATCACTGAGCTTATTATTTTACAGCCTATGGTATCTGGGAGAAGCACTGCGAGCTTTGTAGGGTAATTCCATTTAAACTCCAAGTGTGTGTGTGTGTGTTAAAAATTAAGTTGAAGTATATTCCCTACTTTTTTCTCTATTATAGGGCCTTATGTTGAAGTGCTTGATCCATTTGGAATTGAGTTTTGTGAAGGGTGAACTAGAAGGATCTAATTTCATTCTTACACCTGTTGATATCTTGTTTGGCCAGCACAATTTGTTGAATATGTTGTCTTTTCTTGACTGTTTATTTTTTTTTGACTTTTGCCAGAACACAGATGGCTATAGGAGTGTAGACTTATATCTGGGTTCTCAGTTCTATTCTACTGATCAATGAGTTTGTCTTAATGACAGTGCTATTCTGTTTTAATTACTGTTCCTCTGAATAACATCTCAAAGTCAATGATGGTAATACTTCCATCAGTGCCTGTACTGCTCAGGATTGTTTTGGCTATCCTGGGTCTTTTGTGTTTCCATATAAATTTGGAGATTATTTTCACATTTTTTAAAAAAATTATGTTGGAATTTTTATGGAAATTGCATTCAGTCTATGCATTGTTTTTGGTAGGATGGCCATTTTTACAACAATACTCCTCCCAATCCAGGAGCATGGGAGGTTTTTTCCATCTTTAGTTTCTTTCTTCTGTGTATAAGCGTTTTCAATTTACAAGTCTTCCACTTCCTTGGTTAGATTTACGGCAAAATATTTTGGGTTTTTGTTGTTGTTGGGTTAATTGTTGCCGAGGCTGTGATAAAGGATCATTAAACTAATTTCATTCTTGGTTTGTTCGTCATTTGTATACAAAGAGACTGCTAACCACCCGAGTATGTGACACAGTAACAGCAATCTTAAGTTTGTATGGGAGACAGTACAGCCACTCACCACTCTGAGAAGATAAAAAGCTCTAAAATACATAAGGCACGTGGTTTCAAGTACAGAAACCTTGAATCCATGCCATGAATCTGTGTATCAGAAGAAATGTGTACCATATATTTTAATAAGAAAGAGATTATAATGATTAATTTTCTATGTTTTCATTTTCACTTACCATAAAATGTATTTTTGCTGCTGTTGTTGTTTTGGGTTTTTTAAGACAGAGTTTCTCTGGGTAGCTCTGGATGTCGTGGAACTCACTCTGTAGACCAGACTGGACTCGAACTCACAGAGATCTGCCTGACAGAACCACAAAACAAAACAAACAGAAACCTAGACATGCACAGTGCACACTAGCAATCCTAGAATTTAGGAGGTAAGGTGGAGGCAGTTCAAGGTCATCCCCAGCTAAGAAAAAGTTCTAGGCCAGAGTAGACTGCAAGAGGCTCCATCTTTGTAAAGGAAAGCAAGGGAAAGGGAGAAAGGGAAGAGAGGAGGATCATTTGTTTGGACAGTAGCCACTCTTCACACACATGGTCAGCAACCAGAAGATTTTCAGTCCATCAATGAAGGGTTTTTTTTTCTCTAATAAAGAAGTTAAAGTTCTCTACTTATGAAAAGTGGAGTTAACCAGGAGGTTAACAGTGTGTCTCTTACTTTCTTGGGTGCACAGTCAGGGATGGCATCTTGCTGTCATCAGTAAGTTCCATAAGTGGCCCAAGATCTAAATGAGGTGTGCATCAGAGACCCTGGTGACTGCATGAGTAAATATCAACAGACAGCCCACTCCATATTCGTACACTAATGCATAGTATAAGGTAAGAAAATAGATGATAGCCTTAACTAATTATAAGAGCTATAAACCTGGTCCATAGTGTAAACAGGGAAACAGATGAGTGTGGAACAATCAATGACAATAGAGCAGCCTGAGGGCACATCCAGAGAAAATGAAAATGCATTCAGAGTCTCAAGAAAATAGGAAGTATGATGAAAACCCAAAAATGAAAGCAACTGTTTGCTTCATAAATCACTTACTTATCCTGATCCTCCATCCGCCAGGAGCTGGGGAGTGGAACGGCAGGATGACACCAGGCCAGCACACAACACAGAAAGCAAGAGACGGACTCTGAGAAAATAGGTCCAGAAAAGAATACTGTGATGCCTTTGTCTTAAAATGACATGATCTGGAGCCACCTAGGAGACAAGCCCCTAGAGAGCCCCAAGAGAGGATCAGATGGTTACCCTCTGGATCTCTGTCTAAAGGAGCGCCTTTAGGTTAACTGAGATGGGAAGACCTACTCTGAATGTAGGCAGCACCAATATGCTGGTCTGGTAGGGGCCTAGAGTGAAGCAAAAGGAAAAGACAGCTTGGACGAGCACCCATTTTTCACTGCTTCCTGACTGTAATCTCAGTAGGACCAGATGCCTACAGAGGATCATGATAAAGTAGTTCCATATTAGCTCAGAATTGGGTATAATAAAGGGTTCTTTATTTAGGGACAGATCAACAGTCCTTTGCACAAGCAGAGAACAGGAACCAAATCCAGTAGCAGAGAGAGAGAGAGAGAGAGAGAGAGAGAGAGAGAGAGAGATTCTACATCTGTTTTTATAGTACCCAAGGCCACACTCAAAATAGTCTAACATCTCAAAGGCCATTGACTGAAGAAGTTTCCCCAGCAGATTCCCCAAACTGTGAACAGTCTACCTTTCTCCCTTCAGTGAGCTGTTGTAGGGGGAGACTGCTTATTCATTTCCGGGCTGCCCAGACCCGAAATACTCACACAGAAACTGTATCATTTACAACACTGCTGACCAATAGCTTATGCATACTTCTCGCTAACTCTTCCATCTTAAATTAACCCATTTCTATTAGCTTATATTTTTGCCACAATGCTTGTGGTTTACCAGTACTGGTGTGTGGGCATCTTTCTCCTCCTGTGGCCACATGGCATCTCTTTGACTCTGTCTACTCTCTTCTCCTCTATCTACTTGGAATTCCCACATTGTCATATTCTGCACTGGAATAGGCCCAAAGCAAATTCTTTATTAGCCAATGGTATTCACAGCATACAGAGAGGAATCCCACATCACCCTGTAACTCCTTTACCATGAGCAGAAATAAGTCACTTCTTGTCAGGTATGCTGGCATTGCAAGGAGAACAGTAACTAATACTGACACAGCATGAAATGAGAATAAAAGCTCTCAGTATAGTCAACGACAAAAACACAGGAGTTCATTGTGGGAAGCTCACACCAAATTTCACAAGTGACCAAAATCACTGTGGTGTGCTTCTGGAATCTTCTTACAAATACATGTTTATTTTCAATACAATTGATGGGTCTATTTTGATAATAAAGATGTTTTACAAAATAAAAAATAGAATAAATTCATATGTAATAGCATCTTTTGTCTGTCTTGTCTTTTTCTTTCTTTCTTGAGACCTATTACTAGAACTGGCTATCTAGGGACTCACTGGTTAGCCTTGAACCCATAAAAATCTGCCTGCCTTTGCTTCTAAATCTTGGAATTAAAGACGTGAATCACCACAACTGACATTGAAAGTATTTTATATAAAAACAGACTCTAATTTAATAGGAAAAACACCTATTTCAGAATATAAAAGTTAGAAAACAATACAAATATCAGAGAACCAATGTTCAAATTAAATGCCCTTAATAGAACAAATTGGTATATAAAATCCCTTGACTTTTAAGAATTTTACATAATCTTAGTATCACTTTAGTCATATTGTATAGAGAACACATAAACATGCACACGCATATGAGCACACAGTGTCTTAGTTAGGGTTTTTTCTGCTGTGAAGAGACACCATGACCTGTGTCTATAAAACCCCTATAAAGGAAAAACATTTCATTGGAGTGGCTTACATTTTCAGAGGCTTAGTCCACTATCATCATGGTGAGATATGATAGTGTGGATACAGGCGTGGTGGTGGAGAAGTCCTGAGAGTCCCATATCTTGACTTGCTGACAACAGGAAGTGATCTCTCTCTCTCTGGCATGGCTTGAGCATATATGAGACCTCACAGGCTGCCTCCACAGTGACACACTTCCTCCATCAAGGCCATACCTCCTAACAGTGTCACTCCCTTTGGGGGCCTTTTTCTTTCAAACCACCACACACAGTAAGATGGAAAGTTAATTTGGTCATCTTCGGTATGAACAATCTTTTCCAAGGGCTCCACCTCTCTCTTCTCATTGACTCTCCTGTGGATGTTTTGGTGAATGTCAGAGCTCACTCAACCTCTCCTTAACAATAGGCTCATTTCCTTTTCCTTGGGCTGACACTCTGCACTTGCTTGGGTGGGACAGGTGACAGACTCATTGCTACATCTCCCTGTTCTGATGATAAAGGACCTCAACACACACCAGCTGATTCTCCGGAAACCCATGGCATTTAGCCTTGGGCTGTCATTCTTACAAAGTCACAACAGCTGAAGGATCTGATGGCTCTGCTGTCTGCCCTTCATTAAGATAATATCACTGGAGCAAGGCCAGGAAGATCCAGTGTGCCCTAACTGAATGTCACTTATCCTCCACTCCTGGCTATTTACACTGAGTCAGAAAGCAGGTTCCATAACTCAAGAGTCTGTGAGTTTGATGGAACAAAGGAGACCACCTTTCTCAACTCTGGTAATTATTTTCTCTTCCCACACCCCACAGTCCCATCTCATGTCATCTCAGAGTAATGGTCAAAAAAATAAAAGAGAAAAAAGGACAGACCCTGCATGCCCTGGGTAAACTGGCGCCATGATCATCTTCCCTGCTAGCTTGTCCATAGCAATGCGGCGTCTCCTTGTGAAGAGTGGCACTAACAATGACTCCGAAGGCCTGAGTCTTCACCTACTACCCAGGATCCATCTTCACAGTCCTCTTTCTGGCAGGATCTTTTGACATTTCCTCTAGAAAACACTTTTGAAAAGCAAAAGAAGGGACATGATTGAGTTCAAAGTTTTGGCTAAAGTCAACACAGTGGCACTTTGGGCAGGGCATGAGTTTTATTTGCTGATTTTTACTCAAATCTTTCAAAATAGCTAACACTGTCATTTGAGAAGGCAACCTCAGCACCAGAAATCAGAATGTATCAAACTGCCTGTGTGACTTCCTTCCCCAAGCCTGAGCTGACCACATGGGGATAGGGGCCATAGAGCAGTAACTCACTCACTTCAAAATTAATCTCCAGCTACTCTTGATATGTGGAAGCGTCTGGAAGTATGTGAAGAAAACAGCTACAAACATTATACCATGATTTGGATACTAAATATCCCTCCAAAATTCCTGCGTGGAATCTTGGTCCCCTATACACTTGTGTTCATGCTACTCAAGTTGTCAGGGTCACTCAGTGGCTTGAAAGACACACGAAACAACTCTAGTCTGCAGCACATGGAAAGGGCTGTCCAGACAGCATAAGACAGCTTGATAGGAACAAGATGCCCTGACTGACCCTTCTTCCTTTATTTCCTGTAAAAGCTGGAAAATACCTATCTGTCAGTGGAAGGAAGGGTTATTCTGCTCCGAGCTGTAGGGCTAAGCAAATGTCCTTCAGCAAGACAAATTGGCATACTTGACCAGGTCTTACCTAATGAAAAAGAAAATTCACCATAGTGTCATCCAAATACAACACTAAGAAAACTGTCTCTTAGAGACTGGGAAGATAAAGCATGAGGCCATGAGTTTATGCTCAGTCCCCATTTAAAGAGTCAGGCATGGTGACTCACCATAATTCCGGATCTGAGGAGGCAGAGGCAGAACCTTGGGGCTCACTGACCTTGCTGAACTAGTGAGCCCTGTTCACATGAGTGACATTGTCTGGAAAAAGAAAATAAAGAATTTCTGAGGATGTGGTTGTCCTCTTACTCCACATGCTCACCTGCACACATATGCATGCTTATCTGCATACATGAACCTACTTACACATAGTACATACATATATACACACAATATAAAGAACTACCTCCTATAGCTACTTTATGTAGCAAGGATCTCAGCATAGGAAGATAAGCCCAGTAATTAAGGAACAGGTGAAACGGTGTAGCACATGGGACAGAATCCATGCGAGGGACAGGGAAGGGCATAGCACAGGCTTGTATGTTTGAACACTTGGTCTCCAGCTGGTGTTGCTGTCTAGGAATGTTGTGGAACCTTTAGGAGGTACATTTTTTTTTCTGGCAGAAGTGAGTGACTTTTCAGTCTTTGAGGTTTGGTAGTCAAGCCCCACTTCCTAATTGTAGGGGCAATGTGGCCAACCGGCTTACTCTCTTGCTGTTGCAGTATCCAGGCAAGGAAGGACTGTATCCTCAAACAATAAGCTGGAACAAATCTTTGCTCTCTTAGGTCGTTTCTTCTTTTCAACTATTTAGTTATAGCAATGAGAAAATAGCTAATAAAACATTCCACCTAAAACCCTGCTGGAAGGATTAACACCTGCTTCAGATTCTCTCTACTATGCCCTACAGAAAGAAAGGCATTTCACACCTTAATCCTGCACACACACACAGAGAGGGAGAGAGAGAGAGAGAGAGAGAGAGAGAGAGAGAGAGAGAGAGAGATGGAGAGAGGATTGGTGGATAGGGGGAGCTGATGAGAAGACATGGGTTGGACTCTAAGAGAATAGCACAAGGACCTTGGCTGCGGTGGTCATTGTATGAGACTCCACCTCGAGTGGAATTACATAGCTCTTTCAAGGCATGTTGAGACAAATGAGCAAGCCTATGCCCGGTAAGATCTGAACAACCCTACACTGTGTCTAATTTCTGGTTTGAAATGTACTGAAGCTGCCTAGCGTGGTAGCATAGGAGAAACTGAGGGAGGGCCGGGTGTGCAGACCTCCACGTATATGTCGCTTTAATTATTTTCTAAATATTACAGGGTGGGGATTCAAGCTCAGGTCCTCACACTTGTGTGGCAAGCACCTTTTACCCACTATGTATCTCCCCAGACCCACTGTTCTTTGATCTGAGCATTTTCCACATCCCTGAATACCCTGGAACATTTCTAGAAACTTCACTGTAGATGTACCACAGCTGAACATCTTGCTTAGTTTCCACTTCCACCACTTGAGATGTTTTCCAGTGACTGTCCTCAAACCTGCATTGCCACTTAAGGAAAGAAGTAAAACCCTCCCCAAGGTAGAAAAAATGACATTTCATTTTGGTTAATGTCACAGGCAACTCTACAGTGCAGACATTAGTTGGTGTCAGCTGTCTGGGAATTGGTGTCTGGGTGTGCAGGCGCCAGAACACTAGATTACTGTCACAGCTGACCCAGTCAGACCTCAGAGAAATATGGAGAGGAGAGCAGAGTAGCATGAGGATTGACAATTAAAGGTTTGAAAGTTAGCTCTCTCAACATAGTGAGACAGTTCTTAAAATGACAAATATTAAGCTAGGAAACCCCTCATTCTGAGTTGTTCTGATGCACACCAACATAGTGAAGACACCCGATTCTACACTTGTTGCTGTTTTTCTGTCACCCTGCAGGTGGGTTCGGGTCAGTGAGTTTTAGCTGCAGACTCACTATGCTCATCTAAGCATGGTCTAGCGCATCAGAGACAACCATGGATGGGACATGGGAGTATCCCTATGCTTGGCCACACTTTGCCTTTGTGTATGCCAGTGGTATCCTAGCAGTTGTACCTGCTGAAGGAGCCCAGGAGGCATCCCTCTTAACTTCCCTACTCTGCTCATTTCCATCTTCCTGATCCTGCAAAGGTGTGCATGCAAAGATATCACCCTTTCAGATACCCATCATTGAAACTGGAGGCCAGAACTCTCATTCTGAACTACAGTTCTCCAATTACATGCAAACAAACATGCCAGACCATCATGTCACAGTGATTTCCTGTGCCCCCACACGGTGATGATCTGCCTGTGCAGACAGTATGAGGCCTTCGAAGTGAGCCCACTTAGTAGTCACGGCACTATCACAGTGAGAAACTCAGAACAATGTCCTGAACCACAACTGCACACCCTGAGGCCTAAATACCTCACCTTAGCAGGGACACAAGTGAGGCAAAGCTGGGGACAAGAACAGGCATGTGTGCTCCCATCCCTCTGGTGCTATGGACAAGAGCAGAGAGAGGCGCGCTCGCATCCCTCACGATCTGTGCCGCCCTGCACATGCCTTCTCCGTGTGGTGCTGACTGGCATTGTGTCCAAAGGTAAAAATAGCTCCACTTTCAAGCTTCACCTCCATAAATTAGGACAAGGGTTAGAGGCCAAGGTTCTGGCAGAGGGATCCTTACTTGCAACAATGAGATGGCCCCTGGGAACACGGGGAGGTCAGTCCCGGGGGGACAGGTTGCGGATTTGCCTGCACTCTGTTCATCTGGCTGAGGGTACCACCCACCTGCAGACTAAAGTAGTTCCCGCATAGTCAGTGCACTTAGAGAAATAAGCACGTTCGGCAGAATCTATCACTCTTTGTGGGGAAATGAATATAATTGCCGTCAGTATTAAAAGACAGATTTTTTTTTTAACTTGGTAGCATGTGGTTAAGGTAAGGTGACATGGAGAGACACAGTCTTTTGTGGGTCCGGGGCAGAGCTCTTGCCAATGACATCAGGTAATTATGAAGAGACAGTATCCCTTCTTCAAGTCTAGTAGGAGCCCAAGGCCTCCTGTCCCCCTGGTCATGCCCACATGGAAGGACAGAACTATTTGATAGACATGAGCAGAGTATGCATTATTCAAAGAGATCTATCTCTTCAAAGGAATCCCATAAATTACAGGTTTTCCGAGATCACAAGTCTCAAAGCCTACAGTGGAGGCCAGGGGTGAGGAACTGTGACCAGCAGGACCAGCAGGGGCATGGTTCCTCGCTAATTTGTTGCTTATAGGAGGTAGCATTTGATCTCCTGGGGAGAGCGCTTCGTCCCCACTGCCTCTGCCTCTTTCCAGAGCCTAGGGGAGTCACGGACCCTTGACCTTGAGCCAAGGTCACAACCCAGCACATCTACCTTGATCTGAGGGAGCCGAGCCTGAGCAGGACTTTCAACTTCTGAGCACCTAAAATCAGTAACTACTCACTCTGATTTCTTAAGAGAGTTTCATTTTATCTTTTTAAACAGAGTCCTATATAGCCCAAGCTGACCTTGAACTCATTATGTAGCTGAGGGAGACCTTAAACTCCTGATCCTCCTGCCTCACCTCTGGACTATTGTGATTACAGATGTCTACCACCATGATGCCAGATTTGTGCAGTGTTTGGTATAAAATTCAGGGTTCCATGCACAGTGCAAGCACTTTACAAACTGAGGTCAGCCCCCAGCTTGTTCTGAAGCTGGCTGATGTTTCAGAGAGGAACCACAGAGAGTGGCACAAGTCTGAATCTCCATAACTAAACTAGTTTCATTCAGATTTCCAGGTCCTCGGGACCAACCTCATTTCCTGAAGACTTGCGATTGATTACTAAGGGCACCTTTTAAAATCGACACAAGAATAGATGTGGAAATGTGTAGAGGTTAAAGAATCTTAAAAAATCACAAACTTGATCATAATAATATTAGAATGGTTGGATTATGTATGCTTTTTCTATTTCATTAATTTATATAAAGTACTTTGTATTAATCTTTTATTAGAAGA
The DNA here is from genome assembly GCF_018167655.1 of Microtus oregoni. Classification (NCBI taxonomy): domain Eukaryota; kingdom Metazoa; phylum Chordata; class Mammalia; order Rodentia; family Cricetidae; genus Microtus; species Microtus oregoni. Next base: position 25,031,470 of record NW_024543063.1, read on the forward strand.
GTCATTAATCATTGTTGGTGGGAATATAAACTGGTGAAGCCACTATGGAAATTAGTGTAGAGGTTTCTCAAAAATACTAGAAATAGATCTGTCATATGACTCAGCTATACCACTCCTGGGAATATTTGTAAAGGACTGTGTATTCCAGTATTCCATATTTGCACATCCATGTTTTATCTCTTCTGCATTAGTGTTTTTTTTTTTTTTGGTCACTGTGATTAAAAGCAACTTATGGAAGAAAGAGTTTATTTTGGATTGTTCTTCCAGAGGGTGAGTCAGTAAGGGGGTGGGGCATGGCAGCAGGTGGCTATCGCTGGAAGCTGTGAGATCTACTGAAAGTGTGAGGCAAATAGAACACACTGGAACTGGAGTGAGGCAGTAAACTCTCAACGCCTTTTCCCAGTGATGTACTTCCGTCAGTAAGGCTGCACCACCTCCCCAAACAGCGCCACCCCTTGGGGACCAAGTGTTCAAAAGCCCCAGACTATGTGGGACATTCTAATTTAGCCACCACACTGCCCTTTTTACAACAGATTGGAAATGGGATCATCCTAGCTGCCCACTGACAGATGAATAGATAAGGAATGTGTGAGTGTGTGTGTGCATATGAATTTTATTCAGCTTTTTAAAAAATGAAATTTGCTACTGCAATGAGCAGAGTAACCCAGGGACATAAAAACAAGCTGTATGTTGACTCTTACATGGAGACCCTAGCCTCTAAACTGTTAAAATGCCATCTGAATGGGAGTTGTTCCCTATAAAGAATTACTTACAATAGCAGTGTTCAGTGATATTAAGTTTATAAGAAGCAAAAATCAAAATAATATCAAGAAGCAGATAAAAGACCCAGTTGAGCATCATCAGGCCCTGACCACACCCTACAGAGACTTGCAGAGCCTTACTAAGGCTGTCCTGCTGGAGTTCTGAATGAGCGATTTCCAAGTGGGTAGAATTCTCTGCTTGGATGTACTTCCACCAACTCATTTCAACTGTGGACATTTTTAGCCCATAGGATAAACAATCATTTATCTTTGGAAATTATTCACCATTAACCTTCTCTCAAGAATGTAGCATTTTTAATACCCATACCTTAGTTAGGTTTGCTACTATTGCTATGACAAAACACCATAGCCAAAACAACTTGGGGACGAAAGGGTTTAGTCCTTTTACACGTCTATATTACAGTTCATCCTTAAAGGAAATCAGGACAGGAATTCAAACAGGAATCTGGAGGCAGGAACTGATTCAGAGACCATAATGGGATACTGCTTGCTGGCTTGCTCCTCATATCTTGCTCAGCCTTCTTCCTTATAGAACCCAGGATGAAGGGATAGCGCCACCCACAGTGGACTGGGATCTCCCTCACCAATCACTAATTAAGAAAATGCCTTACAAATGGATCCTATGGAGGCATTTATCAATTGAAATTTCCTCCTTTTAGATAACTATAGCCGTGCCATATTGATGTAAGACTAGCCAGACAATCCTAAAGCCACTTGGTGTTTCTATTCTTTCCTGTTACAGTGAAGGGGGGTGCTACCTGCCCAGAACAGAGAGCCTTGGAGAACTTGAAATAAATGTGTTGGAGTTTTGGATAAGGTGGCCATTTCTACTCCTAGAATCTACTTTTTAACAAACATAAACAGCACTTGACAATTTACTAATATAATTTATATTACAGGAGAAGAAGGCATGGCATAGGAGGTAAAAGTGCTAGTCACCAAGCCTGGGCTCTTGAGTTCAATACTGGGAACCACATGTGTGGTTCCTCCTGTGACCTCCACACATGTGTGGTAGTCTATACATCCCTACACCCATACTCATAAAAAATGAATAAACAAAATGTAATAATGTACACTACAGGAGTGTATTGCTATAGAGGAAAAGAAACTAGAAAGGGGTCCATGAGAAGGGATAGGAATTATAAGGGAGGAAGAAAGAGGATAACAGAATAAATGTGGTAGTAAAAGTGTGAGGGGAATGCTGGAGCAAAGGGGTGCAATGGGAAAGGAGGCAGGAAGTTGTGAGGAACGAGGTGATGAGAATTAGCCACATGGAGTATGTGTGAAAATACGTGGAAACCTGCTACTCAAAAGTGAGTTTTGTTCTCTCTCTCTCTCTCTCTCTCTCTCTCTCTCTCTCTCTTTCTCTCTCCCCTCTCCCCCCCCCCACCCCGTGTTTTGAGAAAGGATTTCTCTGTGTAACGGCCCTGGCTGACCTGGAACACGCTCTGTAGAACAGGCTAGTTTCGAATTCACAGAGATTCACCTGCTTCTGCCTCCCAGGTACTGGAATTAAAGGCATATGCCACTACCACCAAGCTCCCATCATGCATTTCTTACCAGGGACACACACACAGACACCAGAACTCCTGACGAGTTAGAAAACACTCATGGCTTCCCTGGTGTGGATGTGTCAGGAATACTTAATGTCTGAATGTCAGCTTGGCTGGATCTCAAAATACAAGTGGAGCACAATTGAGGCAGACACCAGTATTGAGCCCAGTCCACATGCATATGGACGGGCATGCAAGCCTGAGATATATAAGAACCTGCCTGAAAGAGAGGAGGTGGGAGAAGGAGAGAAGAATGGATGAGAAGATAGGGAGGAATCAACCACTCACTGCCCACCTATAAACTCAACTTAGGCACTGTACTCTTCTGCAGAGAAGTAGAATCCAGTTCAACTCTCTTCTTAGCTCTCTGACTTGGAATCCCTGTAAAAGCCAGTGCTAATTGCAGTGCTTGCTTCTCAGGAAGGTTGAGGGTTGGTGAGATGATGTACTAAAAGGTCACGAGCAAAGGACTCTTTCACACGCTCTCTCACAGAATAACTATAGCAATTATCCACTGAAACCCGAACTTGACTCCAGATTTTACACTGTTCTTCCTTTTAACACTCCTAGTCTCAGCCAGAGACACAGGAGACAGAAATGAGGCCAGATGACCATTTTAAGTAGCTACTAAATATTGGAAAATTTTAGAGAATGATATTTGGTATTTGGTGACTTGAGAGTAGAAATATGGAGTTGAAATGTGAAGTTTCATTTTCTTTGTTTTGTTTTGTTTTAATCAATGTGTGAAATGATACACAAGCAATCCAGTTCCCTTAAATGGAAAATAATGCTCACCACAGAGCTAAAACCTAAGGGTAAAAGTCTGATTCCTTCTTTAGAAAATTATACTTAGGCAAGCAGAAAATCTTTCAGCTCAGGCTTAGAGCAAGGAGTGAGGAAGTGTCCGCCAGTTCAGGAGGGATGTAAAAGTTAATCATAAACAATGTGTTAAGGTTCTGGATGCTTCCAGAGTCTTCTGAGCTGATATTTGCTGCTAAAAAGGGAAATCTAAGTTGACATGGTATTTTCCAAACCATTTATTACTGCATTGGCTGGAGAAGGAGCTGAGTAGCCTTCAGTCTGCCCCCAATTCAGAGTCGGAGTCTCGTCATGAGCTCTCTTTCAAGCTGAGAGAAGCAGAAGGGGCTGAAATGGCTGCTAAGAATAGTTAAGAAGAGAAAAAGGCAGATCTTGTCACTCCTTGCTTGAGTCCAGCAAGGTTTGTGTTTCCAGGGGGAGCATCTGAAATGGAATTCACATTAATCTTGAGCCAGAAGACATGCCTTGGATGCGGACCCAATCAATCAGTCCTCCGAGTGGAGGAACCAGCTAGTGTTCTTCATGAAACTGAAAATCCCTGACTTGAACTTGGACAACTATCATGGCTAAAGAAATTAATCAGGCTCGAACTGACGACTAGCTTCAAGATGTAATCTGCACAGAGGGCTGTAACTCTATAGCTCCCTGGCTAATGGGAAAAACAGACTCATAAGTGACATGGCTGAGCTTTACCATGGGCCAGAGGTATTCTAGCTGCCTCTGTAAACAGTGTAGTGGTGCTAGTACTCAAGGGAATGAAGATCCATCTCTCCCTTGAGAACAGGGAGAATAAGAAGTAAAATGTATCTTGTGGGACTGGTAGACAGAAAGAAAAATTTACGGGACCAAGAGGTGTTCAAAGTTAGAGTCAGTGACCTCTGACTGAGCCACTTTCAGCTTTTGAGTCCTCCTTTTTGGGGTTTGGAAAAAACAAATATCAGACTTGAGGGCTGGGCTCTAGCTCAGTTGGTAGTGTACATGAAATCCATGAGTTGGATTCCTATACTACACAAATCTGGGTATGGTAGTTGTCTTAGGGTTTTATTGCCCTGAAGAAAACCACTAACGTGGAAAAACTCTTATAAATTTCATTGGGGTTGGCTTATAGTTAAGAAGTTTATGTCATTACTGTCATGGCAGGAAACATGGCAGTGTGCAGGCCAGCATGGTCTGGGAGAAGTAGCTGGAAGTTATACATCTGAATCAGTAGACAGCAGGAAGAGTGAGTAACACGGGGGCCACCAGCCCTAGTGAAGAGCTTCCTACAATGAGGCCATACCTACTCCAACAAGGCCAAATCTCCCAGTAGTACCACTCCCTATGAGTCTACGGAGGCTATTCATTCAAACCACCACAGTGGTGCACACTTACCATACTAACACTCAGGGAGTAGAGACAGGAGAGTCAGAAGTTCAAGGTCATCCTCATCTATAGCTAACATTTGTAGTGTTGGGCTAAATGTGAAGACTGACCTGATAGACACCTTCACACACCTTAAAGTGGTATAGGCGAACAGGCTGTGGGCAGCAATGCTGATTAAGGCAGGTAGTGGGAGGATCAAGAGAACACTGCAGGACGGATGGGCGTGACACTTAGATGCTCACATTGACCTCACTAACTGCTTACAACAGTAGCCAGGGTAAATGGCCCAAGGGTTGAATAACAGCCACTGCCACCTTCTTCTTACTACTCCCCATGTGGTACCCTTCATCAACACATCTGCTTCTGTCTCCAGGATTGCAAAGCTCAGATTCCAAGAGGTGGCTGCAGTCATGTGGTCCCCTAGTCAGAACTGTGTGAAGAACAGCTAGCTTCAGAGAGTCAAGGTTCACACAACAGTGGATTTGCCTCCTCAAGGTCTTTGTAAAAATAACTGATGTAGATTTGTACTGCTGTTGCAAACCAATGCATATAAAAACTTCTAAATAGCATATCATGGGGTCCTACACCTTGCTTCTTTTCCTCCCTCTGATCTCCTCCTAGCTGTAATTAAACCAGCTGTGGCTATTTATGCCTTTTCATGTTCCTTCCCTCTTTCTGTCAGAACTATTCAAAAAATAAAAAATAAAATAAAGTCTTAACATTAACTTGGATGAATCACACCAGGGTCTTATTTAAGCCTATAATTAAAATCCAGTTTAATCCACAGCACATAATTAATCTAATCTAATAAGCCCGAGTAAGAAGCTACCATAGTAAATGTTCTTCCCCTACCTCACACAAAGTCAAAAACGAAGTGCTTCCCCCAGCCACTGCCGCCCCCAGCTTCAAATGACCCATCAAACAGAGCCAGAAAGAACCTTGGCAACCTCCATTTGATGATTTAAAGTCAGAAGTAGCCAGACACCTACTCCCTGATAGAGAATGCCTCACATATGGCCTGCCTGCACCAAACCACGGGTTCAATTTTGTCCCCTCCTACAGGAAGCAGGGTGTTTGAACTTAGGCGGAGGCGGGATAAGTCTCTTGGACTCTCTGGTTCCTGTCCTGTGCAGATGTCCTCAGGGTGCATCAGGTTAATGGCATTCGTAATGTAGCCTTGTGGCCTGGCATTTTCCGGCTCGAGGAATGGCGGGCTCTGAAGAACCATACCAAGTTAAAAAGAAGCCTGATCACCCTCTACCTTACTGGAAAGACTCTATAAACGACTTTATTTCGAATCATGCCAGCAAGAGTGACTCCAGCGTAGTGCCCCTCCCGAGAGCAAAGCTTGCAGTCACTCCCATCACCGCAAATTCTCTGTGCGCAAGCACGCCTTAGAGTCTGAAAAGAAGCCGCGCGGGTTGGAGTTTTCTGTGGGACCTTATGTTTGTTTTGAGACATGGTCTTTCTATGTAGTCCTGACTGTCCTGGAACTCACTGTGTAGACTAGACTAGCCTTGAACTCACAGAGATCTGCCTGCCACTGACGCTGGAATACTGGGATTATGGCGTGTACCACCATACACAGCTAGCCCTAGCCATTGAGTTTTAGTCTTTGATTTGCTTTTGACACTTATCAAACATCCCTGGGGATTCTTTTAGCACCTTTTACATAGCTCTGCCTTTTCATTTGAACTCATGGGAAGAAACCTGGCCTATGAATGCACAGATGTACCAACAATATTCACTTCGTTCCCAGGTTTCCTCTATTACAAACAGCAAGGCATCCAAGCAATTATAAAAGCACTAGAAGAAACTACAAGAGAAATTTTAAGTCCTGATAAAAACAAGGCTTGTCTTTGATGTTGTATAATTTTAAAATATAATATAGATAGCATTATATTATGCTATAATATATATTTATTTTATATTATATATTATATAATAATAATAAAACATAATATTGGAGCATCAAAATTGCATTCTAAATTTCTCAAAATTTAGAGCAAATCAAAAACCAGGAAGTATTTTCCATATAAGTAGCAGAGAAGAGATAGAACTACATTCCAAAATATATAAAATGCTTCCAGAAATCAACATGAAAGGGAAGTGATGTGTCTGAAGAGGAAAAAGCTAAGTCTTTTATGAATGAATGTGATGTTTTCTTTAATCTATCTGATACAATCAGTCACTATAATATAGTTTCTAATGCTGAGCCACTCTTGTATTTATAAGTTCAATACAACATGACCAAGTAAGATTTTCCTTTTAATAAAATAGGATTTAATATCTTAACATGTGTTCAAAAGTGGTGCTTACAGATTAGTGCACAAGACTATCGGGCCTAGAGGTCTAGGCCAGTGATTGTCCTTGTCTAGTATAAACAAAGCCTTTGGCTGCAAAGCCAGTACTGCTGCTGCTGCTGCTGCTGCTGCTGCTGTTGCTGCTGTTGCTGCTGTTGCTGCTGCTGCTGTTGCTGCTGCTGCTGCTGCTGCTGTTGCTGCTGCTGCTGTTGCTGTTGCTGCTGCTGCTGTTGCTGTTGCTGTTGCTGCTGCTACTGCTGTTGCTGTGACTACTACTCCTGCCATGCATACACTCGAAAGAATTAATTCAAATAAGGCTAAGCAGTGCACACCTATAGCTAAAATTCTTGCAAGGCAGAGGCAGCAGGATTTCAAGGTCTTCTTTGGGTACACAGGAAATCTGAGGCAGGGAATCTGAGGCCAGCTCAGCCAATGTGAGACCCTGTCTCAAAGCTCGCGCGCGCGCGCGCGCGCGCACACACACACACACACGCACGCACGCACGCACGCACACAACAGAGAAATGTCATTCGCTTAACAGGGAAACTGGAATATTAGAGGTTTATACTGTTTTGATTCTTCTGTGGGAGTCCTATTTCCCCTAGCAGAATTGAACTCATTTATATTATTTAAGATTAATGTTACTTTTAATGTAACTTCTGCATTGTAATAGTTTCTATTTATCCCTGACATTCCTGTTTATTTCTACTTTTCAATACTTAAAAAAATTGCCTACATGCATGTCTGTGCACCATGCGTGTTCCTACATGCATGTCTCTGTACCATGTGTGTTCCTGGTGCTGATGGGGACCAGAAGAAGGCATCAGAGCCCCTGGAACTGGATGGTTATAAGCCACTGTATAGGTGCTGGGAATTGAACCTGGGACCTATGGAAGAGAAGCTAGTGCTCTTAACCACTGAGCTACTTCTCCAGACCCTCTTTTTTTAATTTTTTTTTTGTTTTATATTCTTATGTTTAACTACCTTGGTTAACTTTCTCTTTTTTTCCCTTTTTCTTTTGCTTTAGGTCTTTGTTTTATTTTGAGGTAGACTTTTACTCTGTTCAGGCTGATGTTGAACTCGTGCAATTCTTCTGCCTTAGCATTCCAACTAGGTCCCCATTACAAGATTTTAGTTTCTTAATTTTTTTAAAATTAAAAATAAATCTTAAATTTCTTAATATTTAAAAAATTAAATTCTTAAAATCTTTAATATTCATTTAAATTGATACATAAAAACATAAACTATATTCTTAAGAGCTACACTGTAGTGTTTAAACACTATATGCATTGTATAATGTTTGTATTGGGTTTAGCATGTCTGTAATCAAAAATCTATTAATTCTTTACAGAGAAGACCTTAAAAATCCTTTTAAAAATGTACAACTCACAGTTGATATCTACAGTACATCGAAATACCTTTTCCTTAAAGATTTATTTATTTTTCTTGTATGTATATGAGTGTTTTGTTTATGTGTATATTATCATATGGTGCCCAGAGAGACCAGAAGAGGCTGTGACTTCCATAGAGCTGGAATAACACATTATTGTGAACCAAAATGCTGGATTTGGGGAACCAAACACAAGTTCTCTGCAAGACAAGTAAGTGCTCTTAACCACTGAGTCATCGTTGTAACCACAACAATGGGTACTTCTTAGTCTTCCTTCCGTGTGACTCAATGACCCACTGACCTACTTCCTCTCCTCTTCTGGCCTCTCACAGCCGTGATTCTATTCTCAGCTTCCTGAGTAGCAACTTCTAAAAGCCCATATGTGAGTAATATTATCTGGTACTTGTCTTTCTGTGCCTGCCTTGTTTCAGTTAGCATAGTGTTCTCCAGCCCATCTATGTCACCACAATGACAGGCTCCATCCTTCACCAAGGCTCAGTATATCCCATGGTCAAAAGGTCTCATAGTTCTTTTTTTTTTCATGTATTCTTCCACTGATGGCTGTTTGACCTTTCCATTCCTTGCTTATTGTGTTAATTCTTCAGTAAGCATGGGAAGGTAGATGTCTCCTCAGTATACAATTCCATAGCCATTATGGATGAATCCCAGGAATGAGATATCACACAGCAATCCGGTCTATAATTGTACGTGTGTACACATGAGTGTCTGTCTGTCTCTCTCTCTCTCTCTCTCTCTCTCTCTCTCTCTCTCTCTCTCTCTGTGTGTGTGTGTGTGTGTGTGTGTGTGTGTGTGTGTGTGAGAGAGAGAGAGAGAGAGAGAGAGAGAGAGAGAGAGAGAGAGAGAGAGAGAACATGTATATGAACATGTTTGGAAGCCAGAGGACAACCCCTAGTTGTTCCACAGGAAAAATGTCCATCTCTTTTTGAGACTGGATCTCTCATTGGTCTGGAAATCACCAAGTAAACTAAACTGCTTGTCCAGAGAACCCCAAAGATGCTGCTGCTGCCACATCCTCAGTCCTGGGATTCTAAGGGTGGACTGCCACATTTGGCCTTTTCTATGTAGGTCCTGGGGATTGAACTCAGGCCCTCAGGCTTTCAAGACAAGTCCAGAAATTAAAACTTTATCTCATCAGTCCCTGCTTTTAATCTTTGAGCAGCTTCCACATTGTCTCCATAGTGTTTGCCCTGCTGATATGCCCACCTGCACCTGCAGGACGCCCCTTGTTTCCTCAGTAGCATCTTTATCTTTGGCAGCAGGCTTCACTAGGGTGGGGTGATACTTTGGTGTGTTTGTTTGTTTGTTCATACTGTTTTGTAACATTTGCTTTTAAAACTTTTACACACACTCAAACTAAGTTTGTTGCCATCAATGTTCTTTCCAGAAACAAGAAGGAAGCTTGGTGTGTTACTTGGCTTATCCTTCCCACTGTACAGCTTGGGTCACTGGCGGCTGCTTTCTTTAGATTCTGCATCAAAGATTGCCTGTTGAAGCTGGTGATCTAATAATGCTTTCAAATGGGCTCTGTTTCTCCATCCAAAGTCAGATTGCTATTAAACTGAATAAAGCTTGAGAATAATGCCCCGTCTCTGGAAGGGGGTGGGGTGGGATGCGGGTGCTGAGTCTGGATGCTCAGAGAGTCAGTATGACTGTTCCTGAGCTGGACTTTGAGATTTTCAGTGGTGGAAAGCAGCCCCTCATTCTTTGCCATATGAGTTTTTTTTCCCTGAGCTTGGTCTTCTGCCACCCATTGTGCATGCAGCTTGCAATATTCTTTCCTTACATTTTCTTTCAAGAGAAGGTCTCAGGTAGTCTAGCTCTGCCTCTTACTCCCTATGTCGTTAAGGTAACTTTGAACTTCTGCGCCTCCTGCCTGTATCTCCCAAGTGCAGGACTATAGGCATGCACCAACACACTCCCTTTATACCTTGCCAAGATAGAACCAGGGTTTTGTGCTTGGTGAGCTTGCTGCACCCCCAGCCCCTGGCCTCCTCATTCTTCAGTGTAGTTAGGTGTTGCATATTCCAGGAGAAGGTGTGGGATGCAAACACCTACTTTTTTACCTTGTTCTCTATAGAACACCTCACACTTACAGAACTTTTAATTGCAGTGAAAGTGTTCCTCAAACGCTGAGTAAGAAATTAGCATGTCAGCACAGCAGGTGGAGATGGGATTATTACTAAGAATAGTAGCCCAGCTCCCCAGTTAACACCTCTTTCGTTTAGATCCTGGATAAAGAAATGGTTTCTGACAGAGCCTGGCACATTTTCATCAATTAACAGAAGAAACTCAAATTCTGACCTTGAATCGGAACACTTTTAATAGACTTTAACATTTTCCCTCTAGACCCCAGGGGCAATGTGTGTGAGCATGTGCAGTCCTGCTGATAACAAGTTGCCTTCTTGTAGCCTCGCATAAGAGAACAGTAGTCAGCCTTGGATTCTACGCACGTGATCGTTCCTTCCCATGGGAACGCACCAGTCATTCCCTCCCTCCCTTCCTTCCTTCCTCCCTTCCTCCCTCCCTTCCTTCCTTCCTCCTTTCCTTCTTCCCTTCCTTCCTCCTTTCCTTCTTCCCTTCCTTCCTTCCTTCCTTCCTCCCTTCCTTCCTCCCTTCATTCCTTCGTTTTTTCTTCCTTCCCTCCCTCCTTCCTCCCTCTCTTCCCTCCCTCCTTCCCTCCTTCCTTCCTTCCTTCCTGTTTTTAAAGAGTCTCATGTAGCCCAGGCCAGCTTCAAACTTTCTCTGTAGCTGAGAAAAATCTTCGATTTCTTATCTTCCTGTTTGTACTTCCTAAGCATGCAGATTACAGACATACACCATTATACCCAGGTTATGGGTGCTGAGGATTGAAACTGGGGCTTTGTACAACAAGCCAAGTAAGCACTCCCCAACAAAGCCCCTGTGCTGGTTTGAATGAGAACTATGTCATTCCTAGACATGTGTAATTGAAGCAGTCAGTGTCCCAGAGTGGGGAGGTTATGGGATCTTTAGGAGGTGGAATCATGCTGGAGGAAGTAAGTCACTGGGGATGGGTTTACAGAGTTTGTAGCCTTGCTCTCCCCCTACTTGACTTTCTCAGCTTCCTGGTCTGGCTCCCTGTCACCATGGCTCCCAGGCCATGATAGACTCTCCCTCTGGAACCACAAACAAAAATGAACTCTTTCTTCATAAAGTCACTTTTGGTCATGGTGTTTTCTCACAACAACAGAAAATAACTGACATCTCCCTAGGATGTGACCCGGAACAGTCTTGGATTCTGCCTGTTACCTTGGTATCTCTGTCAGTTGGTGGTGTTTCTCCTTTTTTCTTCCCGATTCCTGGCAGTTTGATTCTGAAGACTGAATCCCACCACCATCCCTTACCATATAGACGGATCCTGTCTGTATGCGCTGCTACTGTGGCTACAGAGGCAAGAGATTCCAGAAGGACGTTGCATGCAGACTGGGAAAGTTGTCACTGACGTCCAGCTGGCAGGGGAGGTTTCACATTGCTGGGAACACTGTCCTCATTGTTCACACTGGTGAACAATCTCGGTTCTCACTAATCTGAAATTCCACCCAATGCATATCCTGCAAAACAATCTCAAACCCCAAGAATTCAATATGGGTTTATAGGCTACTCCTAGGCTCTGGAAGGAGACTCGGTCTCTTGACCTTTTTATTCCCAGAAATGAGAGACTAACATTTGTGGTCTCTATTGAGACAGGTCTGTAAATGATAACTACATTGAGCCAACAGACACACAGTAGCATCTCAGAGGAATGTGTCATTTAATGGCTGCATGCATTACATGCAAAATCAAGTCCCAATGGAAATCACTAGGTGCCATGCAAGACCTGATCCACAGGATTAATCAGTCCCCTTTGCTTCTAAAATCACGTATTCCCCACCTTTTGTATTTCCCTGAAAGCTACTTGCAGAGGACACAGTGTCCTTCCATTCTTCCCTGTCCCCTGCCTCATTTTACAACAGGGAACAGACACTGATGGAGCTTGGAGATGACTGTCCTTCAAAGGCCCATGTGACAGAGGCTTGGTCCCAAGCGTGGTACTTGTTGGAACGTGGGAACATTTAATGACAGGCGTGATGAATGGAATTGTGAAACTGAAGCCTCTTCCGTTTCTCTCATTTACCAATCATGAGATGAGCAGACAAGCCCCACCACATGCTTGCCCACGGGTGTGCTGCCACAGGCCCAGAGAAGCAGGCCCCGTCATAGACCAAAACTCTGAAACTGATCCAAACTGAACCTTTTCTCTTTTCAAGCTCATTGTCTTGGGTAATTTATCACAGTGATGGAAGTCTGTCACAGTGACCTTTCTAAGCAACGAGTTAGCAGAGGAAATGGTGCCCTTGAAGCCGATCCCAAGCTGGCATGCTCCCTCTCTCCCTGACCTACACTTAGGACCGTTCCCACAGAAGCAGCCTGTAAGGCATGAGCAATATGTCTGAGGAATTACCTGCTTCAGACTCTGGTGGGGCACAGATTGTGATCTCTCCTTGATTCATCAGTCAGGAAGCTGCCATGGGATCTATTTGTTTTGTCTTGTGGCTCCTAACACTGAGCTGGCTCTGAACTTGAGCAGAGTAGTTGGTTCCATGCTGACCTCTATGAGTCTCACCCTCATTCCCTCTGTTGCCTGGAGACAGAAATGCCTGAGTCCTTAGGGATGTTGAAGAAAGAAAGTAAGCAAGGCATGAAATGAAGAAGTACCTCTCACCTTTGATAGTTTAGAGGGGGGAAAAGTCATGCTTTACTTCAAAAGAATTTAAACATGTTTTAAAAGGCTCAACATCATAATAACCTTTGTGCACACATAAATCCTAAATAGATTCAGCCATTGACACTTTTCATTCTTCCTCTCTAAGGATGGAAAATCTGGCAAAAAGCATTGGGGAGACTTTTTAAGTGGTTCTAAAGGTTGAAGATTCCAGAAACACCCATACCATAAACACTAACATTCACAGACAGCTTGGAAATTTCTATCCTGTACTTAGATTGTACACACAAACAACAGAGAAACAAAGGGAGAGAGAGAAAAAAACCTAGACACACACACACATACACATACACACACACACATATGAGACACACACAAATGCATACACACACATGCACACACACATGCACATACACACGCACAGCCTTTACACCTTGCAGAGTGCACAACTAGACAAGCTATAGTTCCCTTGATCCCACTCCTTCCCTGCCTCACCCCCTAGTGCCTCCCCTGCTGTGGCTTCACCTCTGGATCAGTCACTGCTGAGGTTAGTGCCTTTGTGGTCCAGACACTCTACACACTGCCTCACTGGGAGAATAAATCTTCAGTGCATGAGTCTTTGGGGGATTCCAAGCCCAGAATGTCTAATGAACTGCTGCCAGGAAAGGCTCAGAGGATCAGATGGGCTATTTACTCCCATTAAATGTCAGAATCCACTTTGTCCAGGATGCATTTCTTTCAGATGGTATACCTAAATGTTGGCTTTCTTATTAATGCATCCAAAAAGTATTTTTCAATTGTTGTAGCCAGCCCAATCACCTTCTTCTAACACTCCTAATAATTGCTAAACAAGTCTTTCCATAATTTCACAATATCAATTTTAGTGTAAGATTATGTCAAGTGATACAAATGAAATATAAACAATTTTCATCTGATTTCCCTTGATTCATTCTGATTCTTTGTTTTATAATTTCTCCACGTTGGCAAGGGCAAATCTATCAGCAGCTGTCTGAGTGAAAGAGGTTCCTATTTCCTAGTAAGTTCTGGCAGTTTGATAACTAATATTGAATCCTGCCATCTGTCCTACCAGTTTGGCTAAGACTGCCTGGGTTAGCACTAGACACCAAATGCCCTCACACTGACTTGTCCAACTTAATTTTGTGTTGTAAGAAGTGCAAGTGTTAAGACAAATCCCTCTGTGCTTTCGTACTTCTTAGTTGGAAGGAGACTGGGGAGAGAAGGCTAACTGTAGAATGTGTACAATCTCATCCTAAAATATTCACCCTTGTTGGTCTAATTATAGCCCCAAAGGAGAGCGGATTATGCATAGCCAGTGGGAACTCGGGACATGAAAGTCACCCACATGGAGAGAAACAGGCAAATCTGACTCTTCTCTAGTTTCATCCCTGAGTAGAAACATGCACCTAGCAAGCTCCATGTACCTAGTGAAGGCTTGAAGATTTTGCCATAAGCAAAACACATTTTTATCACATCCTGAGTAATTCCCCATGATAGAAAGATATTCTCACCCTGATTCGAAGTTTTTATCTCATAAAAATACTAAAACTGTGTCAAGAGGTTAGATACCTAACTCTGAATGTGGGTTGGGAGGAAACTGCTGGATCCAGCGGGGGTTCCAGTACTCTTCCACAGAATTATCAGGAAATAGGAAGGCAGGATATATGGAAACCCCCAGCCTGACATGGGTGCTCTCTGCTTAGCCTTGGGATTTTTCATAACTGAATGAAAAGCACCATCTGCATGGAGGAACCCAAACAACAAGCTTCCCTCTAGGCTCCCAAAAGTCATGATGTCCATGGCAACCACTTCACTTATTGAGCCATCTCCCCACTCCTGACACATGGATCTTAAAGGACTAAATAAATGAAAGACTGAACGCCACCGTCTCTGAATATTTGCCCTTGAGTGGCTGCTCTCAGAAAATGACTCTAGGTGATTTATCTAAGTAAGTTCCGAACTATAGGTAATACCGCTGATTGATGGCTTCGATGGATACCATTGACAGTAAGTCAGGAAATCAGTGTACTGTGGCATAATGATTGTGTACACTGTGAAGGTTTGTCACTTGTATTGGTTTAATAAAATGCTGATTAGCCAGTAGCCAGGCAGAAAGTATAGGTGGGGCAACCAGACAAGGGACAGATTCTGGGAAGATGAAGAGGGAAGATGCAGTCACAAGCCAGATACAGAAGAGGCAAGATGAGAATGCCTCACTGAGAAAAGGTATCAAGCCATGTGGCTAAAGATATACAAGAATTATGGATTAATTTAAGTTGTGAGAGTTAGTTAATAATATTCCGGAGCTAATAGGCCAAACAGTGTTGTAATTAATATTTCTATATGATTATTCAGGTTTTGGCAGCCAGGAAATGAAAATGCAGTCTCTGTTTATAAATGGTGCCCAAATGTTTGGTAAGCATTTCCACATAAAGCCTGAGAAAGCTGAAAGTATTGTAGACAGACAAGAACAGAGTCAAACACAGGTTTTGGTAATTGTATCTTCTCCGGTAGGCTCTGTATGCTAGAGGCAAAAAAGGCATGGATCCTTTAAGAGAGGCTTCCTGACTCAGCTTTAGACCACACACACACACACACACACAAAAAAAAAAAAAAAAAAATTTGCAGCTCTTTTAAGAGGCCCTGACACAAAACACTTAAATGGTGTTTATGAGCAGCCAGTGATATGCTTCTTGGTGGTGGCAGGATCTTGAAACTCCACAGAGTTGTGGCAATAAACAGGGCTCCTACCAGTATCTCTGCCATGAAACTAGATTCTCAGAAAGCTAAGGAATGGGGTGGAGCCAGCTACTAAAGTCACAGTTTTAATCCTAGCCATACTGCTTAGCAGATTTAAAACTCATGTGCTTAGAAAAAAGATATAGATATAAAGACAGATTCCAATTTTTTAAAAAAAAAACTCTTAATGGCTTATAGTGTGTTTAAAAATATACTTAGTCTTGGAAGAGAAAAGAAAAAGGCAGAGAAAGTCCATAAAAGAATAATAGAGTAGCCAGGTGTGGTCGTGCTTTTAATCCCATCACTTGGGAGGCAGACCTCTGTGAGTTCAAGGCCACCCTGGTCTACAGGGTGAGTTCCAGGACAACCAAAGATACCTGGAGGAACCCCATCTCAAAAAACCAAAAATTAAAAAAATAAAAATAAAGGAAATAGAGTAATAAAAAAGCCATGCAAAGATGGAAAATACACAAAGAGTCTGGTTACTGTATGTTATTGTGTTGCTTCTGAATTGTTTGACTGATGAGGAAGTAGTAACCATTGCTAAAAGACATTTGATTATAAACGTTGCTGGAATAATCCAACCTATATCTTTTGAAAATTCCTTGACTTCAAAACATAAGTCAAAAGATATGTTACTTTGGAGAAGAAAGTCTAGGAATCCAACTAGGTTCTTACTCCCATAGGGAGATAACAATGGATTCTACCCAGGGAGTGGTTTGCCTACAGAATATTTTGGTCTAGGGTATGAGTGTTACTTATCTTATTTTGACAACAGACTGCTTAACCAAGAACGTAGCCCTCAACCCTTCAACTGGTCTGTTCATTTCCTTGCATCAGCTAATGCAGTTTTGATCTTACGCCTACGTTTTGGGGTCAGGGTATTCAAAACAAATGGAAATTAAACACAGGTGATTTCAGTATTCCCTGGAACTCCCTCCTGGTACTATCCTATGTTTCTGTTTTATTATTTTCACTCACATCTTCATTCTCTTTACTTATTTTTCTAGTCCCCATTCCTCTACCCTGGTAAGCGGTATCCTTGTCAGTGCTGGGTTCCAACCGTTTCCAGAGTCAGACGAGCTCAGTGAAAACTGTAGGCTCACGTTTATTCCACTTAGACCCAGGAAAGGTCAGTTGACAGCATAGTTTACTGGAGATTCAATGTGATATAGCCCTGCTCTCATGATTCTTATGTATAAAGTCAGCAGCCTTCAAAATAACAGTAGAACTATACACTCCTGTTAGACACTTTTCAGGCCCCTGAGCTGGAGCACAGAGAGGTGAAGAACCTGCAGCCGGCACCTGAGCTGGAGCACAGAGAGGTGAAGAACCTGCAGCCGGCCCCTGAGCTGGAGCCCAGAGAGGTGAAGAACCTGCAGCTGGCCCCTGCGCTGGAGCCCAGAGAGGTGAAGAACCTGCAGCTGGCCTCTGCGCTGGAGCACAGAGAGGTGAAGAACCTGCAGCTGGCCCCTGCGCTGGAGCCCAGAGAGGTGAAGAACCTGCAGCCGGCCCCTGAGCTGGAGCCCAGAGAGGTGAAGAACCTGCAGCCGGCCCCTGAGCTGGAGCCCAGAGAGGTGAAGAACCTGCAGCTGGCCCCTGCGCTGGAGCACAGAGAGGTGAAGAACCTGCAGCCGGCCCCTGTGCTGGAGCCCAGAGAGGTGAAGAACCTGCAGCCGGCCCCTGAGCTGGAGCCCAGAGAGGTGAAGAACCTGCAGCCGGCCCCTGAGCTGGAGCCCAGAGAGGTGAAGAACCTGCAGCTGGCCCCTGCGCTGGAGCACAGAGAGGTGAAGAACCTGCAGCCGGCCCCTGAGCTGGAGCCCAGAGAGGTGAAGAACCTGCAGCTGGCCCCTGCGCTGGAGCACAGAGAGGTGAAGAACCTGCAGCCGGCCCCTGAGCTGGAGCCCAGAGAGGTGAAGAACCTGCAGCTGGCCCCTGCGCTGGAGCACAGAGAGGTGAAGAACCTGCAGCCGGCCCCTGCGCTGGAGCACAGAGAGGTGAAGAACCTGCAGCCGGCCCCTGCGCTGGAGCACAGAGAGGTGAAGAACCTGCAGCCGGCCCCTGTGCTGGAGCACAGAGAGGTGAAGAACTTGCAGCCGGCCCCTGAGCTGGAGCCCAGAGAGGTGAAGAACCTGCAGCCGGCCCCTGAGCTGGAGCCCAGAGAGGTGAAGAACCTGCAGCCGGCCCCTGCGCTGGAGCACAGAGAGGTGAAGAACCTGCAGCCGGCCCCTGAGCTGGAGCCCAGAGAGGTGAAGAACCTGCAGCCGGCCCCTGCGCTGGAGCCCAGAGAGGTGAAGAACCTGCAGCCGGCCCCTGCGCTGGAGCCCAGAGAGGTGAAGAACCTGCAGCCGGCCCCTGAGCTGGAGCCCAGAGAGGTGAAGAACCTGCAGCCGGCTGCTGAACTGAGAGCAGCAGCTGTGAGATTTGAACTGAATCTAACAACAGAGCCCCTCTTGTGTATTAAATTTTTAATATTTAGTCACAGCCTCTGCTACTGGCTTCTTACTATTTTTAATGTGAGTGCCTTTGTGTGCCCATGCATATAGAACCCGGAGGCCAGCCATGGGTATCGCTCTCAGGATGCCTTCCACTTCCTTAGAGACATGGTCTCTCATTGACCTAGGCTGACTCACCAGCAGTCTCCAGGAATCTTCCTGCACATGTCTCTCCAGAGCTGTGAGTACATGCTATAAGCATACACCACTACATTCAACCCTTATTTGTGGGATCTGGAGAATCTAACTCAGGTCCTCATATATGATCAGCAAAGGCTTTACTGAATGAGCCATCTCTCTCAGCCCAAGGTCTCCAGAATTAATATTCCCACTCTACTACCTCTTAATTAAAGTTTGTTTGCTCTCTATCTCTCCCAATGGAATATGAGAATAATTTCTAAAACTCAAATAAACAACAACAACAAATGATCAGGTATATTCCAGGTGCCATTCTTGTTATTGGTGATGCAACATGCAGAAACCCCTAGCCAAATCTACATTTTCCAATATAGAAGAGCATCATTGTCAGGAAGGGAGGATAGATGGATAAAAGAAGGGAGAGGTAAAACGGATGGATAGGAAGCTCCTGTGGATTCCAGAAAGTCCCAGGGGGCATATCTAGAAAAACAATTGATCACAAGCAGACCCTGCAACAGGTGATAACATGGAGAATGCGCAATTTAAACCACTCAGGTATGGGGAAGCAGCACAGGTACATTCCCATCATTGCTCACGTGGGAGTGCTGGAAGACAAGCATCCACGAAAGACTAACAGGACCAAACTTACTGTCCTGCCTTAATCAATTAGAAAATTTAACAAAAATGTATGGGAAACAAGTTTTCAAATGTCACCTAGCATAACACTCACAGAACAGGAAGAGATCACTGAGAGGGAGCAATAGTTCACTGCCTGGAGAGCCGCCAGCTGTCAGGGAGAGAGGGAGCCACCATACAGAAGAGCAACCTCACTAATTGGAGAAAATAGTGCTCAGGATTTGGAAGGGAGAGCAGGCAGAAAGCACGGGACAGCGTAACAAAGAAGGAACTACCTAGCATGAATGTGCAGGAGATCTGAAGGACTAAACTTCTTGGAGCTTTGGCCGGACCCTGCAAGTGGGGAAATGAAAGCTCAGGGAAATAACTCCTGTAGCATACACAGCCAGGAAGTTGACAGTGTGTGTCACTCAAAGTAGGGCATTATTAAATTCTTAGGACATTGTAAAGAGGTAAAGTTGCCCTGTACCCACATTTATGAGATGAGATGTATAATTCATGAGGGAATTCATTTGGTTCCCAGTAGTAAAGCCATGTTGTGGAACAAAATTCCCAAAATACATGAAGAAAAATCATCAATTACTCAACAACATCCAGCCCTAAACTGTCACCTATATAAAGGTGTAGTAAGAGGCCACTTATTTGTTCCTGGCTGCACGGAACTGAAATAATCACACAGAACTCTGTGTTAATTGTAGTACTGTTTGGCCAATAATTCTAGTGTATTTCTAGCAAGCTCTTACATCTTAAATTAACCCATACCTATTATTTTATTTTTTTTTACCACAAGTCTCATGGCGTACCAGCAAGGTTACTGCTGGTGACTCACATCTTTCCCCTCTGGTGGCTATCGGGCCTCCCACCAACGTGGCTTTTTTTCTCCCAGCAGTCAGTTTAGATTTCCTGCTTGGCTCTACTCTGCCCTATCACAGGCCAAAGCTGCTTCTTTATTCAATAACCAATAAAAGCAAAACATATGCAGAAGGACTTCCCACATCACAAAAGAGTAGAAAATAATCCACAAAAGACCAACAAAGACAGAAAGACCCAGAAATGATACTTATGGTAGTGTTGGCAGGCAAAAGTGTTAGCACAGCTTTGAGAAAATACACTCTGTGGGGATCCTAAATTGGTGCAGATGCTGTGGCTATCAGTGTTCACGTTTCTAAAGAAGCTTAAAACAGTATGTGTACAAGCTAAAGAGATGGCTTAGCAGTTAAGAGTGCTTGCTGTGCTTGCAGAGGACCCAGGTTCAATTTCCAGCCCTCACATGGTTGAAGTACACAACTTTCCATAACTCCAGTTTCAGAGAATTCAGCAACCTCTACTGACCTCTGTGAGCATCAGGCATTCACTGCCACAAATTCAGACATGAAAGCAAATCACTCACACATTATTAGATAGATAGATAGATAGATAGATAGATAGATAGATAATAGATAGATAGATAGATAGATAGATAGATAGATAGATAGATAGATGATGGATGATAATAGATAGATAGATAGATAGATAGATAGATAGATAGATAGATAGAATCTTTAAGAACCTTAGAAATACTGTATAGGAGCCTACAGAGATGGGTCCTCAGTTAGCATTTCAGTTCTTGCAAAGGACCTTGAATTCTGTCCCAGCACCCATTTATCAGGTGGTTTTCAATGGCTTGTAACTACAGTTTCAGGGACTCCAACACCTTCTTCTGTCTACCACAGGTCTGTGCAAGCACACACACACGCACGCACACACACACACACACACACACATACAAATAAATAAATAAATATAGAATTATATGTCTTTAATACAGATATTTTAAATGATATATTTTAAATGAAAGAATTTGGAGTAAGCAACCACTTTTTATTGAATTTAAGGCCTCCTCCATTAGACAGAACTCATGCCTATCATTACTAAAGTATCCAAGACCCTGAGACTATATAGAGCATAAGCCTGAGGGGAAAAACCTACTCCTATCATTCTGTTCAAGAAATAGAGCAATAAAATGACTTCTAATGACACACTGCCATACCCAAAGATTAATGCAATGCAGCTCTCATCATAAAAGGTTCTTCTTGCAGTAGATGAGATTTAACACAAAAACCCTCAGCTGGATAACTTGCCGAGAGTGAAAGACTTTGGAGCATGCATCTTTAAATGCAATGTGTCCATGAAACACCTCCCCTCATGACTCAGGCATCTATACAGAACAGGAGGTAGGAAGATTGTAAGAGCCATAGGTAGTGGATGACTCCAAGGAAGCAGAATAGTATTTCAGACAAAACAGAGGTAGTACACATAGGAAATCACAAAGACTGTAAACAGTCAGCATGCACAGGACCTGCACAAGTTCAAACCGGACAAATTCCCTGCATGCAGAAGTGAGCATAAGGTCTCACTCCTAACCAAGAAGCTATTTGCAATTAATACTGGCTAGAATAGGGAAGAAAAGTTTTCTCCAATGGAGTACACTCCAAGCTCAGGAGCAGTTGATCAACTCAAAATGAACTCCATAGTGTGGTGTGGTGTGGTGTGTGTGTGTTTCATTTTGGTATTTTTTCTCTTTTTGTTTTTATTTTTGTTTATTGCTTGTTTTATTTGGGGTTTTATTTTTGAAAAATAGAGAAATAAAGAATATGAAGTTGGATGGGTAGAGAGGTAGTAAGGATCTAGAAGAACTTGTTTGAAGGGAAAGAATATGATCAAAACATATTGTCTGAAAAAAAATTAAAGTCATTAAATAGAGGGTGGAGTCAGGATGCTAGAACTTAATAAATTAGGCAAAATAAACATACAGAAAAAAAGAAAAGACATGGAATACAACTAATAAAATTACCAAGCTTGTCTCAATTTGGAGATTTAGCATAATCAAGATCTTGGATTCTACAATACTACAAAATGGATGAATGAAAGAAAGAATGAATGAATGAATTCAAAGAAAGAAGAAAAAAAAGAAATCAGTGTAAAGGAATTGTTTGGTTTGTAAATATAATAAATGTGTATATTTGTCAGCTCTAGCAGATAAGCCAAGGACATACACAGGGAGATGGGAATAGACAAAGCAGTTACTTCTGGGAAAACAAAATGAGGAGGTAGATGGTGACATTAAAAATATTCTGAGGGTCGTTGGATGCATGTTTGCTCCCAATGGTACTTACATGCAATGTACTCTTCTGAATGTGAGATTGTCTTTTCTGTGTATGTGGGACCTTGTTGACTCACTCCTGATCTTTATATGAGCCGAATCCACAGATGTAGACAGAGATAGGATGCTGGAGAGAACTGAGAAATAAAAAGACTCCAGGAGGAACAGAAAGAAAATTCAGGAGAAAGTGAAGTCAAGCAAGCATGATGACCACATCTCTGATCTTGGCACTTTGGAGACAAGCAGCATGATCAGTGTGCATGTGTATGTATGTAAGTGTGTGCATATGTGCAAGTGTGTATGCTTATGTATGAGTGTGTATGTGTGTGAGCATGTTTATGTATATGTGCTCATGTGTGTGTGTGAGTGTGCATGCATATTTATGTGAGTGTGTGTGTGTGTGTGTGTGTGTGTGTGTGTGTGTGTGAAGTAGCTCAGCATGTAAAGGCACTTGCTTGGCATCTAAGCTTGATGAGTTGAGTTTAGCCCTTGGAAGGAACCCAGAAGTTAGAAGGAGAAAACTGACTTCTGGTTTCTATGGCTCAAAAACTCCCCAAAATTAATTAATTAAATAAGTGCAAAACGTTTTAATGTAAGAAAAATTAATAAAAGGAGTGATTCATTTGCAAAATGATCACATGGCCTCTGTGGAGAGCTTTTCTTCTACTCTTGTTTGGGGCCAGAGACCTACTGAGGGGTGTACCTGTGGCAAAATTCCAGTCCAGTAAGAGCAGAGACTTTCTCTCTTAGCAGTGGGATTTATCAGGGCAGAATCTTTTGCCTGTAACCAGCAAAACTTGCAGCATAGGCAGCAGCAGTGTAATGAGCCTGTTTGTAAATGGAGGCATTTTCACCTGCTGAGGGTTCTCACTGTGCTATGTGTGGTAGAGAAGCCAGTGTGCAGAAAACAAGATAAATTGGGAGGCCTGCATTTACAGGGTACGAGTCTCTGTCAGATCATGTCATCACAGTCAGTCATGTGTTCATGTTTGTAAATTCTACGGCACTTGTGGGTACAAGCCATGGGGATGGAAGAGAATGGGAGCTCTTAGCTTTGATGGCTGTTAGAGGTTCAGAGTGTCATTATGACTATCCTCAGTGACTATCTGCTTAGATGACACAGACACAAACAGGAAATCACTCTCCTCCCCCCACCCCTGCCCTTACAAGTTATCCTCACACCCTGTTTGCAAGAGTGTCAGGAGGATCCTACTCGGGAAACAAAGACCAGCATCTGCACCTCCAGCTCAGGATAAGCCTGTGACCAGGATGGGAAAGAAGATGTGTCAAAAAGATGCGCGTGCTCCCCCACTTTGGCGTTAACCATTGAGAAAACAGCCCCCAGAAAATTGCTGTTGTTTCCCTCAAGACCCAAGCTGAGAGAAGAAAAGGCTAAAGCCTGGTGGCAGCCAGAGATGGAAGCTTTGTCTGCGGGAAGAGATTTCACTCATTTCTGACGACCTGTCAGACCACCTTGCTGAATGACTGTAGCCCAGATAATGATGGGCCAGACCATATCTTTCCTCTTCCTGACTCTTTAAGCCTAATCATGTCTGGACCTGGAAGATGGACTTGGGTGTCAGGGTCACTGGACCTCTTTATTCCTCTTCACAAAGTAGTCACGTTATAGAATTCTTCCTCTGCTCTCACCGTCAGCTGTCTCTTTAATTGGTCTATTGCAGATGAGTGGCTGGCAGGACCAGCAGGGTTGAGCCTCTGACCTTAGCAGCCACAGTAACAAACAGAACTGTTAGGTCAGCAGAGATAAGACAAAACTACCAGTCAGATTTGCTTCTTTCCTGGAAAGTGCCTGGAGTGTAGGCTTGCGTGTCACACCCAAGTGTTGAGAGACCAAGAAAAGGATGGGTCAAGTGTTCCTGGGAAAGAAGACAGGACAGGTCATGGGGGGACAAGACCCCATAAACGTCATGCACTGAAATACAGAGCAAATGCATCGTGCAGCTCTGCACTCTGAGAGCAGCTTAGGGAGCAAAGGAGGACTGCTCTCCAACCCCTTGTGCTTCACGCATGCTCCTGGCTTAACCTTTGAACCACTGTGCAGCTCCACATGTACTCGGATCAACAGGAAAGGAAACTGAGAGACCGGTTTGTTGGTGGCTAAGAATGTCCAGAGCAGAACCCAGCATCATGGCAGGACCTGGGCTCACGTTCATTTCACTGTGTCTCTATAACTGGAGTAATCTTGTGGGATAAATGAACAACCAGTTTATCACCCCATTGTCCTAACAGCCAGAAATCCAAGTTTAGGGTGCTCATAGTGCCATACATTGATGTGGGAGTCTCCTCTGTGTGCTGTGATTATCATTAATGAATAAAGAAACTGCTTCGGACCTATAGCAAGACAGAACTTATGTAGGCAGGGAAAGCTGGGCTGAATGCTGGGGAAAAGAATGGCAGAGTCAGAGAGAAGACATGGAGCCGCCACCAGAGACAGATGTGCTGAAATTTGCTGGTAGGCCATGACCTGGTGGTGATGCACAGATTAATGGAGATGGGTTAAATTAAGATGTAAGAGTTAGCCAATAAGAAGGTAGAGCTAATGGGCCAAGTAGAGATTTAAATAATAAGTTTCTGTGTGATTATGCTAAACTAGCAGGGCAGCCAGGAAGAACAAGCGGCTCTCTCCTCCCAACAACACATCAATTAAAAGTTCTCAAGATAGCCTATGCCTTGCCTAGAAGACTTCACCTTCTTTGGGCTGTCCTCACCCCTTACGAGGACAGAGCTCACTGAATGTAACCCAGCCACCCATCTGATTCAGTATGACTGAGTTTGTCACATTAACTTTCCTGGTTTCTCACTCCAGACAGAAACCAGGGATAGATCAGAGTATATAATTCGGCCTATGTCCCCAACTTTGTGAATCAATGTGTTTGTTGAGGAGTGTGAGGGAACCCAAACAGACACATTTGTCACAAATTCCTTCCCTGTCGTGGTTTGTGACCTCATGGAGCTGTAATATAGAATCTACCTTTAGTTGATCTTCCCCTTCCAGTATACTCTAGCATATCTCAAGAGTCCTTGCAGATGGGAAAAGTTGAATCCCAAATGAGTTGTCCAGGAACTCTCTTATTGCTCTTCCTACTGGGGGTATTAAGAGTTCATTACTATTACTATAGATTTAGCTATCACTGTGGTGTTCTGCTCATTCAGTTGCCATGGGTCCCAGGCCACAGTATTCGCTACTCCAGTTTGGGAACAGAAGAATCAATGCCTCAAGGACACAGGCATCCTACAACAACATCTTAACTAGTCATATCTACAAAGACTTTTCCAAGTTAGGACACATTCTGTGGCTCTCGGAAAATCTCACTGGAATGACAGTCACAGGAATAGGGCAAGCGTACCAGCACTTACTGTGCTCTGAATATCAGATGACCTTGTCTGGAACATAAGCATGGAGTCCTGAGTCTACAGCATCTCTTGTGAAAAAAATTGAGAGTCAGAGAGGGGAGACAGAGTAGACAGAGACACACGTTCCAATTGAAATTGATGCCAAAGGTAATTGAGACACATTCTGAGTCACTTGTCTCTCAGGGCCATACTTGGAAGCAATGTAGCAAGGATCAATGTTGCTTCTATTTTCAGAAAAACATGGAAGGCATGAATAACTCCATGTTAAAAAAAAAAAAAAGCATATTCTCCTCACTTCCACTGGGAAAATCAGTGGGTATTTGGCAAGAAGAAGTATGAGGTCAAAGGCAAGGACAGGAAGGGCCGAAAGAGAATTCAAGTCTGAGATATAAAGTGCTTTGATGAGTGATAAGGGGAGATTTCTAGCAATTAGGTGTTGATGGGACAAGAGTCTAAATGCAGTAAATAAAATCTCACAAGGTGGCAAAGAACACAGAAGGCCAGAACCCAAATATCTGCAGAGCATCTCACAGAAGGCCAGCAGGGGAGCTTCCATGCCCTGCAGGACCACAACCTCCCTGAGACTGGGGTGCTTGCCTGAAATGTAGGAGGCCCAAGGGTCCATGCTCAGTGCTGTATGAAGCATTGGCGATAGATTACAGGGGTCGATATAAGTCCATAATCTGAACACTTGGGAGGTGGAGCTGTAAAGATCACGAATTAAAGGCCATCCTTGATGGAAAGTTGAACTTGAGGTAAGCCTGGGCTACCTAAAACCCTGTCTCAAAATAGAAAAAAAGAGTATTTCCCATAGAGAAGTGGCATTTGGCTTACTTTTTTTAAATACTCAGACTTTGGCATTTGGGAGAGAATTGAAACAAGCAGAGTGGCCTGCCTGCCTTCTCCTCACCTGCCCCTTGTCAGCACACCCTGCCGGAACCAATGGCTGCCCTCTGACACATGGTTCTCGCTGCAAGTTCACAGTGAGTAAATTACTGACCCCAAGTGCTACACTGCTACACTTCCTGGGTAAGGGACTGTAGAATCAGGTGACCATTTCACTGCCCTCCAAAGTTTGTGCTCTGTCATTCATGTGCTAACCCAGTCCTGTCTATCTCTGACTTCCACAGCTTGCCTTTCCTAAAGTGAGTGCCATACTCTTGGAATCAGACTTTGGGGTTTTCAGACTGACTTTCCACTACTTTGTAATATGATTTTAAATTCCCTCCCTGGATTTCTGTGGCAACTATCTTCGGGGTGATAAATAATATTTTTGTCTGGCTGTCTCAGTTTATTCATCCATGAAGGTCAGTTTTTATTTCTTCCAACTTGGGGCAATTATGGAAAAAGCTGTGGTAAGTATCCATGCACAAATTTTTATAGAGACAATAGTTTTTGGCTCATTTGAGTAAATACCGAGGACACTGCTGAATCATATTACAAGGAAGTTTGGGGACAGGATATGGCTCAGTCAGTAGTGCACCTGCCTCCCAGCATGAGGACCTAAGTTCAATATCCTAAATCCATATGTGTGTGCGTGCGTGCGTGTGTGTGTGTTGCACACATGTGTGCATGTGTGTATGTATGGTTATATTTATATATATTGGCACACACTTGTGATTCAGCACTGGGGCAGGCTGGGGCAGAACACTCTCTTATAAAAATATAATTATTCCCAAAGCAGCATTTTGGTATGTGCTTAAAAGTAATGCAGTTCTATTATTCTATGCATGAAAGCTGCAAGAAACTGAATCAAATCCAGAAAATTTAGGTAGTGTTTATCAATTTTATTTTTTTATTTACTATTTATTTTTGGTTTTTCGAGACAGGGTTTCTCTGTAGCTTTGGAGCCTGCCCTGGAACTAGCTCTAGTAGAACAGACTGGACTCGAACTCACAGAGATCCACCTGCCTCTGCCTCCTGAGTGCTGGGATTAAAGGCATGCACCACTACCACCCGGTCTCAATTTTATTTTTATTTTTTAAAAGGTGGCACTTGCAAAGCATTCTGGGAAACGTGTCAAGAGTTTGATCTTGTTGAGACATGAACGGCACCTCATAATGTCACAGCTCAGTCCCCCAGAGCACAGGAGCTTCATCAGAAAACCCCAGCACTTTGTCGATTGTCAACATTTACCAGCATGTGCTGAAATAATCAACTGCACTGAGAGGGCCTTTCAGAAACCTGCTGGGCGAGAGATGTGCACTCACAAGCCCTGTGCCTCACCGTCATCCTCAAGGTTCACACATCACTGAGAATTATTGGCGTTTTGTCCATCCTCGCTCAGGGCCAAGCAGTGTCTTCTTTAAAGGGGCTCCAGGGAAACCTTCAGAGGCAGTAAGATTTCTCCACTCCATGGAATGTAAGATTTTTTCAAGGTTCTTCTCCCTCGTAGTATTGGTTACTGAGCTCTTTCTAATATATAAATGTACATGTTCTAATTTTTCCTAACAGATAATGGACTATGGTAATGCTGCATGAGGAAGCCACAAACAAGGGCTTTAAAAATCAAAGCTCATCTAGATTCCCCCATCCACCCATCTTTCTTTATTTGCATATGTCTTTCGTAATTTTAATCAATTTGGGGGGGGGGAATCAATTTTTAGGCTAGCATTCAAAATATTGTCTCTCACCACGGCATCTTCTTACAAAGCACTCATATTTGTCATTGTATTTTATAATCACTGTTCCCTTCCCCACTGCGCTCCCTGGGCCCCCACCCTCTGCAGTTCAGTTGGTCCCTCTTCTTCCCCAGTTAGTCTCTGATTCTCTCTCTCTCTCTCTCTCTCTCTCTCTTTCGTGTGAGTGTGTGTGTGTGTGTGTGTGTGTGTGTGTGTGCTGGGACTCAAACCCAGGCCCTCATGCATGGAAGATATCAATTGAGCTATGTCCCCAACCCACTTAAGCATTCTTATTAAATATGTTCCATTTATTCCATTGTTCTACTTCCTATCTCCCTAAAGAACTCTTCCTCCACTTTCATTGTTTCCTTTCTAGTTTTGTGACATACAAGTATATATAAATACATATGTGCACATATAAATACATGTATATACACACTTATACATGTATATACATAAAAGCACATGTATATATACTTATAATTTTAGCTCTACATATGAGAAAAAAGTATAGTAACTTTTTGAGGTTGAATTGTTTTGCTGAACACAATAATCTCCATTTTGATACAAATATCACGACTTAAGTTTTCAGTAACATACTGAAAAAATGTTTTCTTGATGATTCTAGATCATGTAAAGTTAACAGTAAAGTTCAGTCATACTTAGTTATGTCACAACTAGATG
Organism: Microtus oregoni; assembly: GCF_018167655.1. NCBI lineage: Eukaryota > Metazoa > Chordata > Mammalia > Rodentia > Cricetidae > Microtus > Microtus oregoni. Next base: position 25,060,268 of record NW_024543063.1, read on the forward strand.
TCTAAGTTGTAACATTTAATCCAACTTTTATAGTGGCCTATTAAAAAAGTAGCCCAAGAATGACTTTCCCTTCCTTGGGTAAATGTGTATCCCCCATACTCCTTCCTGTTCCACCATGCTGCTTTCAAAGTTCCAAAATCAAAATGGCACAAACACATGCCCTTACCATCCAGTCTTGTCCCCAGCCATTCCCTTGGGCCTCTCCCATTCTCTCAGAAGCCTCACTCCATCTCATACTCAGATGTTTTTGTGAAAACCAATTCAGCATCCAGAAGAACAGGAGAGTGGGAGAGTCCTGGGCAACTTTACTTCTTAGAAAAACTAAGTGGGATTCTCACCAAGGCAGAACGTAAAGTCCTTAGACAGCAAAGATCTTACAGGCCCAGAGTGAAGAGACTGATTTTATGAAGTAGCAATTACAACGTGAGCACTCCAAACTACATCTCAGGAGTTACTACACGGAGCTAGCCCAATCAAATAATACCATTGAGCTCTAATTGTAGTTCATTTGGGAAAGAGCCGTGTATTTGTTCGACATAAATTTCCACATATGGGCAAATTGCTTCTGTAATAGGAGCCTGCCTCCTCTCTCTTCCAGCCTCCCGTGACCTTCTGTTGCAGGGATTCCCAATTAAACTGGGAAAGCGACGAAAATGAGCCAAAGGGTCAGAGGAAATGAGGGAGAGGTGAGACAGAAGAGGAAATAAGAATGAAAGAACAAGCAGAACACATGGAAACTTTACCCAGAGGGAATCTTTTGCCAGATGTGGACTTTTCCTCCAAGTAGCGTTGTCAAACGAGAGTCCTTGCCACACTCATACCCAGAGGGATTTCTTTTGGAACTCGGAAACACGTTGCCAGTGAAAAGGTTCGCAGCTTTGCTACAAACAGGAATGTGATTTTTATGATAAACACTTGCTCTAGGTTGTTGGTGATCCCAGCAACGGAACATGGTAGAGCTGGAGCTCTGAGGGGCTATGATGGGCTGTGATACCCTTGAGACCTGCTTCTGGTCTGGGCTGATCAACCAGTAGCAAAGGACCCTGTGTCTACCAGCCTTAGTTCAGATGTCTTTTTACATGCACTTCATAAAAGCTTCCTGAAGGCAGGAACTACATTTCATTCACTTACATACTCTCTGCAAGACCCATCAAACAGTACGGGAACTAATACTTCTAAATGGATAAGTAACACATCAATGTTGCATAGAGTTTATCTCCAGCAAGGCAGTTCTTCTCCCTCCCCGCCCCCCGTCTCGCTCTGTGTGTGTTTGTGTGTATGTTTTATGTGTGATGTATGTATATATGTGCACATGTGCATGTGTGTAGAGGGCAGAGGTCAGTGGCAGTAATATTCTTCTACTGCTTTTCCACAATATTCTTAGAGACAGGGTCCCTCACTGAACCTGGAGCTTGTCTATGAGGCTAGACTGACAGGCCAGTGAGTGTCAAAGATGATCTTATCTTTTCCTTCCAGTGCTGGAATTAGGAGCACAGTACTGCCCTTTCCTTTTTGGTAAGTGGTGATGAGCTGAACTGAGTGAGTCATCACTTAGCCACAAAGCTAGGTACTTCTTGATTAACACATTGTCATGCTGTGCTGATATAAGATTGTATTAAATAGTGACTATGGCCTCCCTGCCCCAAGCCTGAATAATAAGATGATTTGGGGAGAACATGAAGTGGAGAGATATTAATTTAAGGTGATTGCTGACCTCAGCACCGGCTTTTCGACATTGTGTCCTTCCTAACCATACAGCAAGAAGATGAGATCTCCTCTGGGCATTTAATCTTGGATTCATTGGCTTCTGACAATATTTATAAGTTAAGGAACTAAGGAACTTCTGCCCCAGCTATGGGCTCATGTACAGCTGCCAGGAAGTCTCCTTTGCATCTTATTTTGGTATATCCCTTTAATAAAGTTCAGAAAATAGCCATACGCATCTGAAAGCATTTGGCCTTTTCTATATTGTTCACGAAGGCCAGGTCGGAAATACCCCCAATAGGCTCCAGTTTTGCTTTAAGATAGCACATTTGCCTCAAAATCTAGTAGCTTTTGTTTGTTTCTACTCCTTTGCAGGTTTGAATACCTGGGAGAGTATCATTTTAGTTTCATGTTGCAAACCCGGCAGCCTCTGATTGAAGACTTGAAAGAGGCAGATCCGGGCAGCAGCATATGGAGCTAGCTGGGGCCTATCTCCTGGGGCTTCCCGTGATGTTCACTCGGGGTTCCAAGAAGGTTTAGGCCACTGCTGGAGGCAGATTAGCACAATGATGTCTAAGAATTGAAACAACTGCCAGCGTGGCTGTGTTTCCCCATGTCTTTAAAGGCATGGACGTTTATTCTCTTTTAAAGGCCCGTCTACAAGCTGTGGGAAGAGGTGATTCTTCTTTTCTTGCTTTAACTATGTCAAGCAATACATACATACATACATACATATACATATATATATACATACATACATACATATATATATATATATATACATACATATATATATATATATATATATCTCTATATATATATATATCTTTGATAGTGCACAAGGAGAATCTTTTCCCTTTCCTTTGCAAAACAGGATGAAGATAAAACGAAGTAAGATACCTGCCATTTCATGTTTCTATCCAGACACAGGCAGTGCTGCTCACATAAAGACTTCTAGGGCCCAGGGAAGCAGAGCGAGCAACCTTGAGTCTCGCTGAGAGACGTCCCACAGCAAGCCACACACCTCAAGGCCAGAGTTTCACAAACAGCATGCACTTGGGGGACAGAACCTCAGAGATAACCATTGATCCCTGCTCTATTGGATACACTCTTCTGGAACATAAACTGAGGCTTGGGAAGGTTTGTGGAGATCTACTCTCTGAGGTGAGAAACACAAGCAGGAATTCCCTGGGTTTCCCAGCTTCCACGTCAGCAAGGCAAAGGGAGGAAGGGAAGAATGTCCTCTAATCCCAACACTTCGGAGGTGGAGGTAGGAGGAGCAGAAGTTCAAGGTCATCTTCAATTATGTAGTGAGTGCAGGCCCTGAACTGTTTGAGACCCTACCTCAAAAATACAGAATCAAACAAAGTCAAGAAGGCCAACACCTGGACTATAGAGAAGGTTTAGTATTTGTTTCAGAAACCCTGAGCATCTCGTCCCCAACTAGTCCAGGAGCTTATATTACAAATATTTCAGTGGAAATGCAACTAGAGAAATCCCTCGGGGGATCAACTCCAGCACACGTACTTACGGACACTAATTAGGCTTCTGTAGCCAAAACTCTATTGATGGGGAAATGCCCAATCTCTGTGCCAGAGAAGAGCAACCATGCCTACAATGCAAAGCGGTATAGTTTATTTAGATGATACAATAGGGCCTCTGAAAGAATCTAGTGAGAAATTTAATGGACATACAGGTGATAGAGAATGATTTTTCTGGTGAGATGGAGGAGCTGTCTCAATCAGAAGAGTACTTGCCTTACAGTGTGACGATTAGAGGTCATTCCCAGAGCCTCCACAAAAGAGCCATGCATAGCAGTACACACTGGAGAGGGAGGAAGCCCAGTGCTTGCTGGTCAGCAAGGCCACCCTTGATGTTTCCAAAACTGATAAGAAACCCTATGTCAAACCTGTGATGGCTCCTAAGGGCAGCACCTGGTTGACCTCTGATCTCCACACTTATATACATATATATGTACCTGAGCACACACACAAATAAAAGAGGAGATAATAAACTTTTGAAATTTCTGATAAAAGAGGCATTGGCAATTCTGCCCATGGCTCAACTCCTCCCAAATTCTTCAATATTAGATCTCATGGCACATTAAAGTAGCTCCAGCCTGTTACTCTGACCCCATAAATCTAACCAATGACTACTAATTTAATAAGAGTCTTCTGCCAGAAGCTCTCGAGATCATGTCTGTGATACCTTGAGTTAATTAACAATTTAGCTTGAATGGACAGAAAACTGACTTGGGACATTTATCTTGGCAAGAAGCACCAAGTCCTTCAGCATGCTGTAGCTCATTCTCCAAAGGAGTATCCTGGAGGAAACTTAACACCAGGAATGATTTCAGACAAGCAGAAATCAAATTACACATTTTGTAGCTTGACGGATTCTGATGGAGATCAGTCAAATATGTAGTGTGGGTTACCCATAGAAGAGACATGAAAACTGAGCATTTCTCGGCTTAGTTGCTCAGTGACCATTTTTTTACTTCCTAGTGAGAAAGTCATATCTAGCATTTTAAAAGAAAAAAGATCTAAGTGATTTTCCATGGATTTTGTGTCATCTGGACCAAGTGTTTACTCTTGTGGTGGTTTCCGAAGACAGTGGCAATCACAGCAAACTCCTGCTGTAGCCTGCAGAACAGCAGTGGCATGCCTCTCCTTCCCCACGCCTGCACAGTGCATGTGGCTGGTCCTCGCTCTCATTTTGATTCCACCATTTGACAAGGATAGGCAATGCCAGCTGCAGCCACCAACCCTAGACATATAAACAACTCACAAGGCACAGAAGCTACCACAGTGACCGAAGTGCAAAAACAAGGATGTGTGGTTGTGGATCTTGGGGACTCGTTATGCAGTATTTGCAAGGCAATAGACAACTCCAGGAATGTTTCATCCATTGACCTCAACCTCCACCCTCCCTGTGTGTGTGTTTGTGTAAGGGTGTGCACTCGGTATGCAGGGAGGCTAGGGTTAGACTTCAAGTATCCTTTTGAATCATTTGTCGCCTGTCTCCCACTTTGACAGGGTCTCTCACTAAGCCTGGAGTTCATCAATTGGCTACTCTGGCTATCAACGAACAGCAGGGATATACATTTCTCCACTTTCCCCATGCTGGGTTATAAATGAGTATCACAGCTATGTCTGGATTTTATATAGGACCTGGTTACCCTTTTATATGGTTGCTTCATGCTTGGGCATCAGACACTTTACTGAGTGAGTTATATCCCTGTTTCTTGATCCAGCTTTCTTTTTCCCCTGCTTCTATACCTGTGAAGTGAAGCAATCCTGGGAGGCAGGGGGCAACCATTCATGTCTGGACTACAGAAACCTAGGACATCATGTCCTTATTCTTGTAGACCTTTCTGAATGGCTCTATCCCTTTTCCTGTGACAAACAATCTCTTCTGTTGTCCCTTAGGCCACCCTCACCCCCACTCCCAGACCCTTCATCTAGAGGTCCCTCTGGTTATTTTCTCCTAATGAGGATGGAGATGCATTAGTCTCTGATTCAATACGGGAGAGATGTCTCAGTAACACACAGTCATCCTCAAAAGAAACTGAAAAAACTCCAGGCCCTCACCTGTAATCCTCTGGGGTATAAATGGGGAGTCCCAACCTGTAACTTATCCCTGTGGTTATTATGTTTCTCTGTCATCCTGACTCTAACTATCATGAAGAGGCTACGCTGGCAGTGTAAGTAAAAAGGCCAAGTAAGTGTGAAAAGTCGTGCATGCCACATACAGCAATCCCCAGGGAAGCTGTGTCGACTCTCAGCCCCACATGCTGACTTAATTGCAGTGAAACAAGGCCCAAACATCTGTACATTAAGAGTTCCCCAGATGACACTAACATGAAGCCAAGTTTGAGATCCGGTGATTTGGTGTAATGTCATATACATGCTGCCCCAGGGAGAAACATTTCTGGAAAGTTGAAGGTGTCATTAGAAGAAGCCAAACCATTCCTACGTGCACCCTTCCCCCAGGGCACACCTGTGTACAAATACAATGAAGCCAATTTCCTTTTGAAAATGAGGACCAAATGGAGATTATGGGATTGCTCCTTATATCCAAAGTGATTCGCAGAATTTGTAGCATTGTCAGAAGAAAGAGGAAAGAAAAAAAAATAAGAGAGGGATGGGGGAGATAGGACATGGAGATCTATTGCAATGTGACTTATGGATGTTCCTTGGAGAAACCAGAAATCATGACCAAAACAAAGTCTTTGCTCAGAAAGTAGGTTTTAGCAGGCTGGGAAAATAGATCCATGGTAAAGTATCTACATCCCTCACAAACAGGAGGACCTGAGACTGGATCTTCAGTGCCACTTAAAAAGCCAGGTGTGGTAGTTTGTGTGCCTGAAACCCAGTGCTGGGAGACAGAGATCTTTCTGAGTGGGGAAAGCCACACTATCTAAAACAGGAAGTCTCAGAATCATTGAGATACTTCATCTCAAAAAATAAATGGGATAGAGTGATTAAGGACAACCTCCTCACATTACATACCTGACGTCCATACATCCCTCCAGAACACATGTGTGTACATACATGTATACATTCCCACCCACAAAAAAGGAGAAAGAAAAACATGACTTGTTGATATATTCATCTTCTACAACAACAAATCTACTCTTGCCACCAGTCTCTATGCTGAAGAAGTTGTAGGAGCAACAGATAGGAAGGATTTAGATAAACCACCTACGTCCGATGGAGTCAGTATGCAGAACAGCCTTCCAGGACATCTTTTCCTCGTGGTCATTTTTTTTTTTTTTGAGATGGAGTTTCTCTGTGTAACAGCCCAGGATAACCCGGAAATTGCTCTCTAGAACAAGCTGGCCTCGAACTCACAGAGATTCGCCTGCCTCTGCCTCCCAAGTACTGGGATTAAAGACGTGTGCTACCACTTCCAAGTTTCCTCATGGTCAGTTTTGTTTTCAATATTCTCCAGATTGGAACTGTCCCTTGAGAGGGAGAAGGGAGGATCCTGAAGATCATGAGCTTACAAGCTTCTGCCAGGCTCTTCCCCCCAGGGTTACATAACCAGTGGCAGTTACTGGGAAGGGGATCTCTACATGGAGCTGTCTGCAACTTGTGCAGAGAACTTCAGGAATGTAGTTTTCATTAGTTGTTAGTTACTCACAATGGGATAGACATTCTAATGATGTATCTGCCTTTGAGTAACCCCTGCTCTATGAGTGACCCCTCACCATTCTCCCCTGTAAGTGATGGCTCACCCATGCTCTGACCATTAGCCCAATAAATACACAGGTTTGCCCCATTAGACATGGGTGAAGTTCTTTAGTTTGTTGCTGCCTCCTTATCTGGTGTAAATAGAAAAGGACACCTTGGGAAAAGTCACACATTTGTGCCACTCTGGCCTCATAAGGGTTTCAGAGTGGTAGAGAACGGATGTTGAATAGGCTATACCTGTCCATTGGATTCATGGTGATCTCCTGTTTTTTTGAATACCAAACCTAATATTGTGTGTATTGATAAGACCCAGTACCCTCAGCCCTTGCAACCTGACACTGTGAGTATAGTACACATCCCAGTCCTCAGCCTCAATTCTGTGCCCATCACACACTTCATGTACTCCAGTTTCCACTCATATGATGACCTTTGGAAGCTCAACACCCTTCACGGTCATATAGAGTCCTCTGAATTCTTTGTACATTGTGTGGATGCCAAGGGAAGCCAATGGTACCTGTGACTCCCACACTTGAGCTGCAAACTAGGTTGCTAGGTTCTATGCAAACCTGTAGCACTCCTAGATTACCCTCCACCTTCTCAATGCCACTCCTCAAACCTGGCACCCCAGAGCTCTTTCACCTGTGCAAGTATTTCTAAAGATACTTCCCTTTCCCAATTTACTGTCCCCATGGACCAGCACTGGGGCTTCTTGGAGCTTTCTTTCCCTTATTCCATCTCTCTATTTAATCCCTAGCTCAAGGTTCAACCTTCATGGTAAATATGGCACATGGAGAAAGGTTAGTTTAAACCTCATGGAACATGGAACATGAGTCATTAGACATCTTTTTTTCTTCCTGAGACAGGGTTTCTCTATAGCTTTAGAGCCTGTCCTGCATCGAACTCACAGAGATCCTTCTGCCTCTGCCTCCCGAGTGCTGGGATTAAAGACACGTGCCACCAATGCCCAGGATCATTAGACATCTTAAAATAATACTTCTGCCTGCTGGGAATTAATCTTAGGCCACGAGATGGTTCAGATAGTAAAGTTTATGAGCAAGCTGTGAGTTTGGAGCTATGTGCTTGTGATCCTGAAACAGGGGCAACAGAGGCAGGACGATCCCTGGAGTTTGCTGGCCAGGCATTCAGTGAGAAACTTTCAAAATTAAGGCAGAAAGTCATAAAGGAAGACACCTCATTGTCAGCCTCTAGCTTCCACATGTACCCACATAATATACATATACACTAATGTGCTTGTACATATGCGCACACCCAAGTCATCGAAATTTTCATAGGAAAAAATGTGTGCACCACAGATGGCATTGGCCAAATGCTGATTACAACTCATTCTGGCTAAATGATTGGTGAGGGCCGGTACAGGATGAACGTGGGACCCTTTGTTCAGAGTACTGAAAAGTTAAGACAACAAAGGAACCAAAGAAAATGGTTCATACCTATAATTCCAGCATGTATGAGACTGAGGCAGGAGGATTGCCTCAGGTTCTTGTTACCTAAGTTATCACTCCAGCCCAAAGACAGTCATTCGCATGCCATGCGCGCTCTCCAGAGGAAAGTCTCTGGAGAGACTTTCAAACACTAGGAAACCATCCCCCTCCCTTCCTCCCTCTCTTTACAGCAAGATTTTGGTCTCTGCTCATCTTTACTTATCATCTTAATTAATTATTGGGCTGTGAGAGCAAAAAAAAAAAATCCAGTATAAGAGCAAATAGCAACTTGGTTGCAAATGGAAATCTCTTTTTGGTTTGTTTTTTAAACAATGATTTACAGCAGCTTCTTGGGATCTCCCTGTTCTTGTTGTATTTAGGATTTCTATTGCTGTGAAGAGACAGCATTACCATGACACGGAAAACATTTAATTGGGTGACTTACAGTTCAGAGGTTCAGTTCACTATCATCACGGTGGTACATGGTGGCATGCAGGCAGACAGTGCTGGGGAAGGAGCTGAGAAGTCTCCATCTTGATCTGCAGGCCACAGGAAGTAAATTGGAACACTGGGCATGGCTTGAGCATATATGAGACCACAAAGTTCACCCCACCAGTGCCACTAGTGACACACTTTCTCCAAGGTCATACCTATTGTAACAAAGTCACACCTCCTAGTGTTACTACTCCCTATGAGTTTGTGGAGGCCAACTAGATTCAAACTACCATAGTTCTCATCCTTCCTATAGCCTGGGTATGGCCGTGCAGAGGGCAGAACCCACAGTCATGCATTCCAGATGGTCTAAAACACTACTTCCATCCTTCCAGTCTGGCTTGTTTTTGTGACTAGGTTGTTACAATGACTGTTCTGTCTTCCAAGGCTGTGGATGGCTTGGCAGATCAACGCACTTGTTGCCAAGCCTGAAAAGACCCACATGGTGGAAGGAAAGAACTGACTCCCACAAGCTGTCCTCGGGCTGTCACACATGCACCATGGTATAAGGAGATATATACATGACAAAAAGAGTATCTCCCCATCAGAAGAAAAACTCAGGGGTGAGGCTGTAGCAGCATTTGCCTTCCACTCGAAGACCCCAGGTTCTAGTTTCACAACTGCAAAACGAAGAGGTAGATGAGGAGGGGGAGGAGTTACTCACTTTAATGACATGGAACACTAGTCTCTGCTTAGTTATATCAGGGGTAATTTGCAGAAAGTATGTGCCTGGGAGTGTATGGCTGAAGTATGCTGAGAGGCCAATAGGAACTTTATCAGAGTGCAAGCCTCAAGAAGTCCAGATTTGCAATGGATAAAGCTGGGTGTGTTGGCAATCTCAACATGCATGAGGTAGTGGTAGACCGATCAGGGTTATGTCTTTAATTCACCTTGTTTAACATTTGTGTTTTACTCAGAATAAATATTGTGGCCTTAAAACACTAGTTATATGTATAAACAGTGAGAGACAAAAGAACTTGGGTTTGAACTGGAACAGAATGCAACCATTAATATTATATTTTAAACAGAGCTGAGATTACAAATGTTTACAAAGTGTTTTTTAAGTGGGACTTCTTCAAAACAACTCAGGCAATTAACAAAGTAAGATCTGACTCGAAGTTTCGTTCATCTTAAGGTTTTCTCATCTTATGGCTTTTCCCGCAGCAGCTACTTGCCAGTCTGCACATTTTCAAGCAGATACGGAGTCACAGGAGCAAACTCAGACAGCCCTCATTTTTCTCAGTTAGGGGTGAAGCAATCACCCTGAGAATTGGGGTCAGCTGCTCCACTGGGGACTTGAAGCATGCCCAAACACCATCCAACATAAAGCAATTAAACCTGACCAGTGATGATGGCCATTTAATGAGCTTCCAGGTGGCAGAAGGGAGTTCACTCCACCTGTCTCAAATAGGTTGTGATGTGCTGCAAAGCTAACGTGATAAATAATTTAAGCATTGGAATCCTGCAGCACAGACTGTTCTTGGTAACTGGGGAGCACCTGCCTGTTCTGTCACCAGGAGGACCCGTCTAGGAACCAGGCAGCCAATTGGGTAGCTGAGGGACAGGGGCTGGTCTGGCAGCTATGCAAGAGAGTTAAAACACTGGCCAGGAGCTGAGGATGTGAATGATAGCACTTAATAGCATTTAACGGGCACAATGGACAGACAGTCTGTCTGCAGTGTCAGGTGTAGGGATAGACTGGTCCCGAAACTGTGTTAATGTAAAGAAAGGGGATTGTAGTATAATCACATGTGATACCATCTCTGCTATTTAGCCAGCAAAGCTGAGAATGTCTGTAGATGGTAAATTAACCCAGTGGGATTGGGAGAATATTTCTGTGCAGATTTCTTTATTCATGAGAATAATAGGCTATTGAGAAGCCATCGCGGATTGTATCTTGATTTGAAACTGTCAGCGGATCTGAGAGGCCCTGGATCTGAAAGCCCCCTCCCTTGGTCCTGCGTGTCTTTGCTCAGCCAATTAGAGAACTGCCACCTTGAAGTGATACTGGGAGCCTGGGGCCCAAGACAAGTCCCAAAGCACAGAGGTTGGGGGCACACACCCTCAGGCTTGAGAAGCTGTCCTCACAGTGTTGTCCGTTGAGGTCATTAAGGTGACCCCAGGAAGAAAAAGGCTGAATTTAGGCGGCGGGGGGGGGGGGGGGGGAGCACCAGGAAACAGCCCAGTTCATCTTGACGGTGGAAAGTGGGACTGACTTTGAGGCAGTCTACCAAGACGGAAGAAGCTTGAACATCTCTGGCTTCTGCCTGTTCCTCACCTTCTCTCCCTCCATCCGCAGCCCAAATACATCATTTAGCGAGAAAGCCCCAGAGCGGCACGTTGGAAGTTCTCGAGTTATGAGGTCATTGCATTAGCACATAGAGAAAGGGGAGTGTGCACCAAATCCTGATTGGCGTCCCTCTGTTTGAAAGGCATTATTTTCCGTACCTGAGCATGCCCAGAGGAGCTGTCTGCGAGCAGCTGCGAACAGAGCCTTTTCACTTCAGGGTTAGCGCGGGAGCTCATTAGCACGGCTCTCCCCTCAGCTAAACAGCCTTGTTTGCATATTGAGGCAATAGAATGTGAAGGTGTTAAAAGGAAGAATTGCTGCTGCTACCCCTGACTGACAAGTCTATCTGGGCTCTTGTGTTTACAAGAGAATAAGGAAGCTGCCCCAAAGCCCCTACTGGGCCTGATTACCATGCCGAGGCTTCTTAGATTATGTATAATTGATATCCTTTTTCCCTCCAGCTAACCAGTAGCAGCTCTCAAGAGTGATGCTAATCCGTCCTCATCTCACCACCCAAGCAAACACAGGCAATTGCTATCTTTCTTTCGACTTAATAATTTTTAAAGACCCACCCCCCAAAAAACCCTGGCATTTACATTTTTTAGAAGCACAAAAGCTGCAAGGTTGGTGTAGATTTTACTGCTTAATAACGATCATGGAATCAAATCAAATTGTTGAGACTGTGTTTAGGGGTTACCCTCCCTCCACCACCACCACCACCCCCATCCGGAGTGTGTGTGTGTGTGTGTGTGTGTGTGTGTGTGTGTGTGTGTGTGTATGTGTGTGTGAAGGAAGATACTGAAGGTAACACAGACACTCTTTATCTAAGGCTGAACATGACTTGTAAAAATCCCCTTTACTTGCGGCAGGGGGAGGGGCAAATTCAGGCTGCTGAGGCCCCTGCACAGGAATCCCAGTCAACTTTTGAAAGACTTGAAACGGAGCCAGCAGCACTCCCCTCTCTATGTCGTCCCTGTTACCTTCCGTGGGGTGGGATTTTGGATGCTTTATGCCCTGGTAGTTCCTTTCTGAAAGGAAACATGCAGATAGGGTCACAGCATTAGGAAAAGGAGAAACAGTTCAGAGCGTCTGATGTCTGTCTGCAGGCAGCTGGGGAAACAGAAAGGAGAAAGACTTATGGTTCCTGTGACGTTCTTGAGCTCCAGCTTCCAGTGAGCTCTCCCATCACCGCGACCTAGCTCTTGCGATCTTGAGGATCCTGGTTCTACTGGGAGACTGGGGTTCACCACACTGGAGCAGCTACTGCTCCTGAAGAGCAGCCCCAGCAGGACCCTGAGACTGGGGAAGCATCCTGGCAAAGTCACATTTACAAGCTGAGCGCAGAATTCAGGCACAGCCCGAGGAGCAACTGCCTGCAGCATTCAAGAAAAGAAAATTTAGATCGAAATTGAAGAGTCATTCATTTAACGAGTTTGGTATAACAAAATCGTTATCTAATTCTTCTGCTTGTTCTTTGTGGAACAAGAAACTCAGGTTGGTCTTGAACTTACTTTGTAGGCAAGGATGACTTTGAACTTCTCCTTTCCCCCACTGGTTCAGAAAAAGTTTTAAGAAGTTCTTCTTAGGATTTTAGTGTAGCGATTATGTCCAGTATTACTTATCAAATTAAAAAAAAACAAGGCATTAATTTTTCCTTTAAAAAATTATGTGGGTTACTTGTGTTAGATAATGAATTAGAAGTTAAGATGTTTGGCCTCTGTTTCAAATCATCTATTAGCTTAGATATTTATCTCTCATTTGTCAATCCCTTAACTTTTAAATTTTCATGGTAATATTTCAGGGGACATTGTGTAGAAGGTGAGTGAATTGTTCTATATATTTCTAATTATATTTTTGGGGAAATCAAATTATTATGTTTTGATAATATGTTTTAATATCAAAAATAGCAGTGCACATGAGTCCAGGGGTATTCCAATTTTATCCTCCCTCTGACCTCCCTGCTTCTGCCTCCCCAGTGCTAGGATTACAGGCAGGTGACATAACAATTAATTGGTGCTGGTAATCCAACCCGGAGCTTTATGCACGTTGGATGAGCACTACCTGCCCAGCCCCCTGAAGTAAGTTATTAATAAAGAAGACTAGGTTTCAGGACTTGGAGATGATGGCTCAACGGTCAAGAACAAGTACTACCCTTGAGAGGACCTGAGTTGAGTTTCTAGCACCCATGTAAAGTAGCTCACAACTGCCTCTAACTCCGGCCTCAGGGGATCCAACACCATCCAGCCAAAAAATCATGGCAGTGTCCCTGTTGAGAAATTCTGCGTGTGTGTGTGTGTGTGTGTGTGTGTGTGTGTGTGTGTGTGTCTATTCATGTGCGTATGTACATGTGTGTTCATATGTGTATATGTATATAGACTAGAGGACAACCTTGGCTGTCATTTCTCAGGAGTCATCCACCCTATCTTTTGCTGTCCTGGAACTCACCAAGTAATTTAGGCTGGTTTGCCTGTTTTGCTTTGTTTTGTTCTGTTTTGAGATATGGTCTCATGTAGCCCAGGCTGGTCACTGGTACTCAGTGTAGGGGAGTATGAGCCTCTTGCCCTCACTCCCCAAATGCTAGAATTATAGATTAGGACCACCACACCTGCTCTACATTGTTCTGGGGATGGAGCCCAGAGTTTGGGTACATGCTAGGCAAGTAGTCTACCAACTGAAGCATATCCTCAGCCTGGAAAGTCCTCATTTCAATCTGAACAGTTCTATATCTATGATATCAAATTCATTCTTCGTAGAGGACTTCCAACGTAGTAGGAGGAGACCACTTGTTTCGCGGCTGCCCTGCTAGTTTAGACCCAAATTAATCACATAGAAAGCATATTATTTAAATCACCTCTTGGCCCATTAGCTCTAGCTTCTTATTGGCTAACTCTTACATATTAATTTAACCCATCTCCATTAATCTGTGGATCGCCACATAGCAGTGGCTTAATGGCTAAAGTTTTGGGATGTCTGACTCTGGCGGCTCCATGGCATCTCTCTCTCTCTCTGCCTTCCTTCTCCCAGCATTCAGTCCAGTTTTCCCCACCTACCTAAGTTCTGCCCTATCATAGGCCAAGGCAGTTTCTTTATTCATTAACCAATAAAAGCAACACGTAGACAGAAGGACCTCCCACACCACTTCCAACAGTAAAAAGGATCTACAGTTACATACCATCTCACTAAAATTTTAACTTCCCTATAAAATAATAGATTATTTATCAATAATGAAAAAAAGAAATCCAGGTATCACTAAGTAATCAGCCAAGAAAAGCCACATATCAACAAAGACAGATTCCAGAATAAGCTGCTGTCAGATCACACCCATGGTGATGAACTTCTCACAGCTGAGAAGGCTGCAAATGCATTGTTGATCACCCCAGGTCACAGCCTCTTGCCTCCAAGGAACAGAGTGGCCCTAGCAACTGAAAGTCCCCTAGCACATCCTTATCTCTAGACAGTAAAACAATCGCATCCCTCGTGAGTTGTGGGAATCTGTGAAAATGGAAGGGCTGCTGTGGCTTGCAGTGCTCCTATGTTATCTGTAGGTGGGTGATAAGCAGACGCTGTTCACTGTGAACTTATGGCAGATTCATGTGAACTCATCCACAGTGGTATTCGACACCAGCTTGGAAGTGTTTTCAGGAAAAGGAAATCAGTTCTGAGAACTGATATTCAAATTCAAGTATTTTGAAATCTATTGACTTTGTTTTTTTTTCTTTTTAATAAAACTGAAGTTTCTTAAAGTATGGAGGTGGTCACTGATATGTTTTTCCAGGAATCATTCATCAACCTGCAATAATTACAAAGGACTAGAAGCCTTATTTACTCCATTTCTTCACTGATCTCATTTTACAAGAAATCCAAGGAAGCCCTAACATAAAATAATGTATTCTTGGCATTGTTCAGTATGGGCCCCAAAAGGAAAGATGTGGTGGGCACAGAGCAATCATGACCCTGGAAAATATCATGTGTTGGATGAAGAGTGTTTGGGAGAAGTAAGGTGTGTTTTGTGACTTACTAGATCATACTGTGTTCCCCAAACAGGATCTTAGATCTTGGAGACAACTGCAATAACGGAGTGTGCTCTCAGGGCTTGAAGGAACTGAGGTGGGCTTGACTGCTGAGTGACATCAGAGCCTTCTTCCATGTGACTGTTAGGACATCTGGTGCCAGCACTGGTGGACACCAATAACCTAAAGGATTACTAGGCTGGAAGATATGAGCTCACCCGTGTACTAGCATATCCAAGTCCTATGATGTCCATCACCTAGATGGACATAACATCCTGATACTTAGGAGCTCAGAAAGCCTTCAAAACATAGATGACTAGAACTTCAATTTGTCTGAGGATTTAGGGTCTGGACACTCCTCTAATGATTACTGGGAAGGCATATCTATCTCCCTTTTTTTCCTAAAGTGAGGCATGAAACACAATACTAAACAACAGCTTCTCAATCATCAGCTCCCCTCTCCAAGTCAAGATCCATAATAACACACATCTGGGAAGGTAGCTCAGTGACTTCCCCTTGTCTTTATGATTGGCAGAGAACTGAAAGAGACACTGAATTTGTATGATCTATTTCTGTAGTGGGTCTCTGCTAAGATAGGACAATGACCAAAATAAAATTTGAGTTTATTCTTTTCATATTAATCAAAAAACATGTGCCCCCAATTTTTGATACTCGGTTCCCAGCAGAACAATTTCAGTGTTTTCTGAGCATGCTCAGTACCATTCCTCCTTTCTTAGAGATGGGATCTTGATATATTGCTAAAGTTGACTTGGAATTTGTGGATCCAAGAAGTCCTCCTTCTTAGCCTTCCTGGTGACTGAGATGGCAGGTGCATGACACCACACCTGGCTCTCAATTGGTTTAATCTTCTCCTTAGTGACTTATATAATATCTCTTTATTACCCATTAAGGTAGACTCCAGGAGCATAAATAGCTTGTTCAGTGTCCCGAGTTACTGGGCAGCTGACCTTCGCTTCAAGCCCAGGGCTGTTGGCTCAATCACTGGAGACTCTGAATACTACATGAAGTATTTTTAGCCTTTGTTTCCTCCAAGTCTTCAAGAAGCAGCAACAACAGTTTATTAACATAAGGAAAATCAATAATCTGTGAACTCTTGCTCCCTAAAGTCAAGCTGAACATTTTCTCAGTTGTCTAGAGGCTGCTGTGGAGCCGGGCACAATTGTCAAGAGACTGGAAGAATCATTTCCATGATTCACCACAGCTGTTCCTTCTTTCTTTTTCTTTTTTGGTCTTTCTTTCTTTTTCTTCTCCTTCTCTTCCTCATCCTCCTTCTTTTGGCATTGGCTACTTGTACTGAAACATGGAAAATGTAATACAATCTTGTAATGAGAAGAATACAATGCCCTAACAGAAGCTGAATTCATAACACACTAAGACATAGTGATGGATAAAGGATATAGCCAGGGCTGAGTGCCAGGGCATGAGGACATGCAGCTCCTGAAGGGCCAGGCCTTGGAAACCAGCAAGAGCATCACACAGAGTCCCCTATAGCCTTCCATGCCCCGTACCTCCATTTAAGCACATGTACCAGGCCACCGTATCGGCTGAGGACCAGGATCTAACATTTTTGAAGCGCCCTGCTTTAGAAATAAGTTGGAGATGAGGGAGGATAACAGAGACCCAGAGTTGACTAGGCTTCAAGGCCATTGAAATAACAACACAAGCCAGGTGTGGTGGCCCACACCTGTAATCTCAGCATTCAGAGGGCTAGGAAGAAGCATCAGGAATGGAAGGCCAGGCTCTTCTACATAAGGAGTTTAAGGCCAGCCTAGGTTATGTGAGTCCCATCTCAAAAAATAGTAATAAAAAACGCATGACAACATAGAGAAAGCTAACAGTAAGGAGTAAAGTTTGGAAAGTGTATCTGAATTATCTCTTGAGAGAGCCAGTACAGCATGAATCTGATAGTTACAATCTCTGCAGCAGCATAGCAAGCATTCAGGTCCATGGGAGGAGTTGAACCATGGCTGTATAATCAATAGTGCTTTCCTGCCTGTCCTTCTTTCTCGCCAGTCCGTTTCTCCAGAGTTCCTTGCCTAACACAGATGCAGTGAGGCCAGTTTCAGGCTCCTCTCCACTCAGTCCCACTGATCTTCCCAGGATATATGGCACCTCTCCCATGGTATAAAGCTCTAAGAACAAGTCCCTTTAGTGGAGTCTCTACTAATCCAAAATATCATACCTGGCTATCAACCATGCATGAGCTATCCACCGCCATGTGACAATTCTCAGCAGAATTTACTGTGTAAGAGGGCTAAGGAAGTGTCTGTTGAGAAAGCATGAAGACCTGTGTGTGACCCACACCTGCCAGAATCCACACAAAAAGCCCACGGTGGGTGGCACATGATTGTAATTCCAGCACTAGGAGGTATAGACAGGTAGATCTCAGGGGATACCTAGCCAGCCAGTCTAGCCTATCTGGTGAGCTGTAGGCCAGTGAGAGACTAAGGTCTTAAAATAGAAATAGAAAAGCCAACAAGGGAGATGACACCTGAGGAACAACACCCTCTTCTAGAGGGTGATTAGAAGTTAGGTGTTAACTTCTAACTTCTTTATAAATGTGAACACATGTGCACATACATTCTCCATACCCATACCTATACACTCTTACACATATGCACATATACACACAAAGATTTGTGGGTTTTTTTTTTTAGTTTTGCATTGGGGAGAATTGAACCCAGGGCCATACATATGCCAGGTGAAGAAGTGCTTTATCTTGAGCTCCAACCCTACTGTAGTTTATCAATATTTTAAACCTGTCTCAATGTGCTTACAACACCAGGTAATATCCCTTGCTTTTAATTTGTGATGCTGGATCTATATGTAAGTGATTGATAATTCTACAGTCTAGTCCTGATTCAGAGCCATCTGTCTCATGTCCCTTGGTCCTAGCCAGAATAGTTCTCTAAACAGAAAAAATATTCCTTCCACGGCAAAGAGGCTCCATGGCTCCTTCCTGGTTCCTAAGAGTTGTGAACCTAGATCATTCAAGCAACAAGCATTGACAAAGTACTTGCTGTGTGTTACTAGATATGTGAGGAGTCTCTTCTCTTTTAGAAATACAGACATGCCCAGAAATAAACACCCCGTAGTATAATAATTATGTTACAGAGATATAATCAAAGAGCTGGAGGCCACCAAGAGCTGGGCAGGAAGTTTAATAAAGGGGTAAATGAGCTGTTGGGAGTGAATATGAGTTTGCCACTGGATGGTGGTACAGAGAGTGGTTTAGGGTGAAAGAAACTAAAACTACAGTAAGTGGCCTTGAGTAGATTGTGAAGGAAGGAACAGAGATGAGACTAGGGGGCGAGGTGAGCTGTGCTCTGCAAGAAACGACTAAGCTCTAGTAGACTACGTTGTTTGCAATTATCCTGAAGGCTGGAAGAAGCTGGCAGGTGTTTCTGACTTGGCTGCTCCTTGGAATGGCCGGGAAGTCAGCCCAGGAAGATGAGTCAGGAGAGCTTGGAGCCTGGGAGTCTGAGTTGCAGACTCCCCTGGTTCCTTTGATGACCAGCCATATTGGCAAGCAGTGTCCTCACTAACATTAGAGTTTCCCAAACAGTCTAAAGCAAGCACCACGGTGGATTTCATTAGACGTTGGCAAAGCAGCCCGGGTAGCAGCACCACGCTGAGTAACCAGATGCAGAAAAGAGAAGATGGCTGGGTGGTTGAGACTGGGGAAAAGGACTTTGAGGAGAACCTCATATAAACCAGTGTGGTTCTGTGGGAGAAAGGTCAGAGTGAAGGGATATTTCAGTGGAAGACCTACCTTGGCCAAATGACGTATTCCTGCAGGAAGAAGAGTTTTGGACCCAGATAAATTATAAAACAAGTCAACCATACGGAGGTGCCAGAAGAAGACAGCCACCTCCAAGTCAAGGACAGGAGCCTCCATAGAGAGCGATTTGCTTATGTAGTCATCATGGACCTCCGGTCTTCAGAAGTCTGAGGAAATGTACTTCTGTTGTTTATGCTCAAAGTCTACATACAGGGTTATGAAGCACTACCAAACGACAGCAGAGGCTAAGCAGGAAGGCCAGATATACAAATAAGGGAGTAATAATGGAGGCCAAAGTTTACCCAGTGGTAAAGGTTATACTTAGCTTGCACAAGGCCTTGGGTTCCATCCTCAGCATCGTAAACCAAAAAGCTCTGTTCAGTTGGTGCAGCGCTTGCCTGGCATCTATAAAGCCCTGGGTTCCATCCTTAGCCCTGTATAAACTCAGTGTGCTGATGCATGCCTGTAATCCCAGTATTAGGGAGGTAGAGATAGAAGAGCCAGAGGTTCAAGGTCATACTCAGTTATAATAATGAAGTCCACGCCATCCTTGGATAAGGAAAGCCTGTTAAATAAATAAATAAATAAGTACATTGATTGATTGAGGCATGGACAGACTCCTGTAATCTCAACACTACAGAGGTGACCTTGAACACAGGAAGACTTAAGCACAGACTTCTTTTTCCTGACTTGTGGTAGTTATGAAGGAAGCTTTGGGGGAATGCTTTAAGGACAAGGCTCATCTGAGAGGAGCTGTGTTTGAAAAAGAAAGGCTAAGTACATCTGAGGCTGAGAAAAAGGAACAGCAGATGAGATTATACTAAAGACTTAAGGGGAGCATAATAATGTAAAGAATAGAGATGAGGAAGCAGTGTGAGTGTGGGGTTAGATAGAGAGAACAGGCGAGAGGAGGGGGGAGGAAAAAGAAAGCGGAGCAGTAAGGAGGAGAAAGTGGTAAGTGGAGGGACGAGAGGGGATGCATTTTTGTCTAACACCAGAGATGAAATATGGCTGACACACTAAACCAGTTTTATATGGCAGACGAAGCAGGACAACTGTTCACATTGTGTGTGTGACAATGGATGGAAATAAGTGGCCTTTCGTTTAGATCGGTGGTTCTCAACCCACGGGTGTGGCAAAATGTGACAAAATCTAAATAATCCATTCTATAAAATAAACCTGAGGGGCAACACCTCCTGCCATTCCTCCGTCATCTACAGCGAATCAGGCTTCAGAGATAACTACCCTGGACAGTTCTGAACTTAAGTTTGAGGATCTGAGAGGAGAGATGGAAGTTGAGACCTACTGTGAGCTGTGGAATGATTCCTACTGGTGAGGACAGGTGTACTGTTTCTTGTTCATACAATCAGCAGTCCCAGGGCAACTGAAAGTGAATGCAGTACTTCCCGTGGTTTTATACAGATCACAATTGAGTGAGAAAATACAGTTTGTATTTGTCCTGTGTGTTGCTCAGGATGGAAAGAAGCTAGGAATGACTGTCAGGTAAGATCAACAAAGGGTTCCCAAGGTGAGTCAGGAAGACATGACAGAAAGAAGTGTCTCCAACAAAGCATCTGTATGGAGCAGCTAAGGAACCTGGAACCTATATATGAAGGGCAACAGGGAAGTGAAAGCTGAGAATGAGGTGACAGCAGAACGAGGAAAGGCCAGTGAAAGGCCACAAGGCATGAGGTAAACCAGGGGCTTTCTCTGCTTTGTAAAGGGGCTCCAGCGTGATGGAGGATGTAGGAGTGGCAATCACCTCAGTCACAGAAAAGGTGGCCTAGAACAATAAGGAGAAGGGGACAAAATGGGTGGTAATCACAGTCCCAGAGATAACAACGTCCAGGCTGTGAGGAGAGATCAGACTGAAAGAGAGGAAGCCTGGACTAGGAGGCAAGGGAGACAACAGAATTGAAGTCAGTGACAGACAGTGAGGAGAAGGTTTACAGAAAGGAAACAAGGAATTCGAGGAGTCCAGTGTCTTATAAACACCAGAATATTCATTGTCTTGTTACTATGACCAAATACCTGCCGTAAAGTAACTCAATATGAGTAAGGGTTGGTTTTGGTTCACAGTTTAAGAAAAGACACAGTCCATCATGGAGAAGAAGCCATCGCCAAAGAATTGTGAGGTGCCTGGTCACACTGCATTTACAGTCCAAAAACAGAAAGCAGGAACTGGGGCTGGACTATAAATCCTCTAGGACCTCCTGCAGTGGCCCACTTCCTTCAGTAAGGTAACACCACTTAAGGGTTCCACAACCTCCCAAAACAGTGTCACAAACTGGAGATCATGAGTGTTCAAACACATGAGCCTGCGGGTGACACCTCACATCCAAACCAAAATAAAGAAGACCACAGAAATTCTTCTACTATATTTATCAAATATAGCCAGCAGACCAAAGACAACCGAGGATTGTGCCTGCAGAGCCTTTGACGCCTTCTGCAGCATCAGGGTGTTTTCTAATAACAAAATAATTATGTTCTTACCAGACTAGAACAGGCCACTGCCCTTATCTTAATAGTTAAACTCTATGCTCTGGTCATCTCAGTGAGGATAATTTGCTATGATGAAACACCATGATCAAAGGCATCTCAAGGAAGAAACAATTTATTTCAGCTGATAACGTACAGTATAGCATCCAGGAAAGTTAGGACTGGAACTCGAGGTAAGAACTGATACAGAGGCCATGAAAGAGTGTTGCTTAAGCTGGGTGGTGGTGGCACGCATCTTTAATCCCAGCACTTGGGAGGCAGAGGTAGGTGGATCTCTGTGAGTTTGAGGCCAGCCTGGTCTACAAGAGCTAGTTCCAAAGACAAGCTTCAAAACTACAGAGAAACCCTGTCTCAAAAGACCAAATAAATAAATAAATATAAAATGAAAGAGTGTTGCTTGCTTACCGTCTTGGTTCTCATGGCTTGCTTAGCCTGTTTTTTAATATACATCTTAAACCACCTGTCCCGGAGGGTAGCATCATCCACCATGAGCTTGACCCTCCTATATCATCAATCAAGGAAACGTACCACAGGCTTGGCCGTAGAGCAATCTGGAGAGCATTTTCTCAACTTAAGTTTCCTCTTCTTATTATGACTCTATCGTGTCAAATTGGCATGAAACTAGCCAGCACAAGGGTCCCATCTGAGGTATAGACATATATACTTCTGAATAAAGCCAAGGTTCTCTCCTAATGGATTTTTTTTTCTGTCTGGCCATGGCATCTCCCAGCACCTCAGATAAGAGCCTCACTATGGGTTAGTCAGCTGTTTGCACTGGACCTCCTGAAAGGTTTACCAAAGCCTTCCAGACTCACCGACTGAATTCCTGAAAATGGAATTTCAGATCCTGTGACAACTGGGTGCAATTTGGAAGAAACAGGTGCTGCCTTCTGCTTGTCAATCAATTTCTACCCATGACAGATCAGTCATGTGTCCAAAGAGAGTCAATGCTGGTTGCTATCGGACCACCCTGGTGCACTCAAGGATACATTGCTGTTTTCCCCTATCAGGGTGGCCACATTTCCTTAATGAAAAAGGCACCCAGCCCTCACCCTAGCCCCCATCTGTAGTCAGCCCATCTACTTTTTGGCACTCAAAACAGCAAGCTGTTGAGTCGGCCAGCCTCACCCACCTGTTGTATGTCTCGCTCCCCAAACAGCTGGTGAAAACCAATATCAAGTTGAGCGTCAGGCTTGGCCTTGGCCAGGGAATTAAGCACACACATGTTCATGCAAGCTCCTCTCAAATTCATAAACACATCGTGACAAGTAGCAGGGTTCTGAGCAGAACCCCAAAGCCTTTGGTTTTGATTACACGAAACGCCTCTGGTGAAAAGGAATTATTTCTTCTTCTTTTTTTTTTTTCAGCTTGCTTGATCTAATTCCAGATTTGGGGTGGAGCCCAACAGAATCTACGTGCCTTTGTCTCACACACTCTGAGCTGGATTATGTCTGGGGTAGGCCAACCTTCCCAACTGTAGGGAGCTAGCATGGGATGCTTTCTAGACACATCCTAGTGGGGTAAGAATTTTCCTAGATACAAGGAAAAAAATGACATTCTCTTATCATAGGCTCCTGTGTGAGAGTATGTGGAAAAGCTGTGTTCCCCCAATATGAATACATGTAGCCATTTGAAGTTTCTAAATTGCATCCTTACTGTCTAGGATCAGGTATCACCTTCCATATCTCAGTACAACCCAGAGGACCCGTCGGTCAAACTGGCAGGCTGTCCCAGATGAGGATCCTGACAGAGCTAGAGCTAAAGACCTACAGACAGAAGTGTGGAAAGCATAAGAGCCTTTATTTAGTCACCAAGATCCATGGGCAACTCAAAAAGAGATAAGGGAATGTCAATGGGCAAATAGAGAGAAGGGATTTCGGTCATCTCCAAGCCTGCCTTCCCCACCCCTGGCATTGGAGTCTCCTGTCTAGGACTGACTCACACACACACACTTTTTCTACACCCACATCACTCCTCCTATTCTTTAATTTTACCCAGTAAACCTTAAGGAAGGGGATGGCAAGTGATTCCCGCTTCCACTACATTTAAACCTACTCTACACTATGGACAGTAGTAAGGATATGGAACCGGCCTGGCTGTCAATCAGCAGATATGGATAATTAAAAATGTATTACACAGATACAATAAATGTTTATTGTAAAAAAATTAAATGAATAAATTTGTGGGGGAAAATGTGTGTGGATCTGTAAAGTATTACACTAAGTGGGGTGACCCACAACCCAGAAAGACAAGAATAATAGTTTGTTTTTTCCCCGATGTGGATTTTTGTGTTTATATGTAAGTGTGCGTGAGTGTGTATATAGGTTATGGAATTAGAAGGGTTACCACTAGAGAGGGAAAAGAGGTACTGAGGAAACAGAGATGGGCAATAGAGCACATGTATACAATGTGACAGCTAAAAGGCTCTGGGGTCACAAGGGTACAATGGGATAGAGAGACGGGAGAGGAGAAACAACAAAATCAAATCTTTATAGCTTAATTCTAATATATACCATACACCCTAATAGCTAAAGGCATTTGTCAGCAGAGAAGGTGGGAGGCAGACTATACACATTTGCTGAAGAGAAGAGTACAAACCAAGGAACTGCTCTGGGAAGGGTGTGGCTCCTCTGGAGAGCACTTGCCCAGCATGCATTAGGCTCTGGATTCATCTCAAGCATGGCACAAACTGGGCATGGTGGTGTGCACTTTAATCCCAGTACTTGAAAAGTATAGGAAGAAGGATCAGAAACCCAAGTTTGTCCCTTGCTACATAGTGAATTGAGGGCCAGCCTGAACTACATAAGATCGTCTTTTTTCTTTTCCTTTATTTTTTTCTTTTCTTTTCTTTTCTTTTTCTTTTAGTATATTTTTTGAGATAGGGTTTCTCTGAGGCTTTGGAGCCTGTCCTAGAACTTGCTCTGTAGACCAGTCTGGCCTCAAACTCACAGGGATCCACCTGCCTCTGCCTCCCAAGTGCTGGGATTAAAGGCATATGCCACCACTGCCTGGCAAGACCCTGTCTTAATAAATAAAGGCCATGGTGTCACTCCTCTGTGTGCCTATGGTTTCACTACAAAATCAAAACAAACAGTGCAGTTCTAGGTCTACCATGACACCACAGCTGGAGGATATCCAAGTACAATGGCCCAATGTTTGCATGTAACCCATGGATGTCCTCCTAGCCTTTAAACTATCTCTCTATTTCTTGTAGAAGACTCCCCAAATTAAACAGTTACAAATCACATTGCCAAGAGAATTGGGATAAGACAACAGCAGGGAGGATCTAGGCCTAGGCTGAGGAATTCCTTCCCCTCCTCATTTCTAGACTTATGATGCCCCAGCCTGTTTACTCATCCTTGGTTCCTACAGCCTCCACATTGCAATCCCTGTATTTGATCATACCAGTCTGGTTGGCTAGCTGCCCTATCAAGCTGTCTCTTATACAGACCCCCTGAGCCTTCTGATGTCCACCATAAAGGTCACTCTCCAGAAGGCCTCCCCAGCCTCTGTCCTTTAACCCATCACAACGTGTTTCCTTCAGTCACTATTAACATGACTGTGTCCTCACCAAGACTGTGAAATCCCTTAGGAGCAACAACCATTATCTGTAAGTGGTAGAAATCTCAAGGATTGGTGAATACTAATTCATTAGATAAAATTTATCTCCTCGATTTTCTGGGAAATCCTTCAGAACCATCCTGCATGAACATGTGTCTTAGAAAGAAGGGAAATTCTATCATTCCAAAAGCTAAGAGCCAGTTAAAGCTAGGCATGGTGGTTCACACCTGCAACCCCAGTACTTGGGAAGTCGACACACAAAAAGACTGCCAGAAGTTTAAGGGCAGTCTGGGCTACAGAGCAACTTCCAGTTAGCTAGAGTGACAGAGTGAGACCTTGTCTCAAAACCAAAGGGGGGGGGGGAAGGGGAAGAGTTGGGCCTTTAAAAAATTACCAGTTGGGGGCTGGCAAATGGTTCAGCATTAAGTAATGCAAAGGCACTTGACAGAAAGTCAGACAACCTGAGGCTGACCACAGGGATCCACATGGTAGAAGAGAATCAGAATTGAGTCCTGCAAGTTTTACACACACACACACTAAATCAACATAATAAGAAAATGAATGCAAAAATGAAGAAAAAACCTGCCATTTGAGTCCCCCAACTTACTTGCTTTCATTGCCTCTATTTCAAATGACAATCCATTTCTCTTTTTCTCTTGTGCTAGAGCAGTGCTTGGTTTGGCAGTCAGTAAGCACTCAAAGAAGCAACATTCTAACAGGAGTAGTGAGAGAGTACAGGAAAAGGGCAAACGGGGCTGGCTGTGTAAGCTGAGGGGCCATGAGTGTGCATTTTAGTCCAGGAATGTCTGATAGCTTGTTTAAATTTTAAAATTAATAAAATTCATTAAAGGTACTAATTCAAAATTCTACTTATGTATGGTTTAAGTTTAATTTATAATTTCTAAAATTTTTAAAGATTCATTATCTTCCATTTCTTAGTGATTTAAATTATTTATAATCTGATAGATTTAGTCATCATTTTTAAGAAGCCTTATACAAACTCCATTCCTTAAGTTGCCACAGGCTGTATGCATACACTTATTACATTTGGTTTGTCTTACATACCTCACTCGGTCCTAAATAGTACAACCCTTTAAAATTATGATCTTGTAAGTCACACGTATTATCTGTACAAATTTGAGAAATCTGAGATTTGTTAACATTTTAGCACTGTTAAGTGGTAAATGCCTCAAAAACCTTTGGCTAGAAGCATACTACTGTAAACCTGAATCTTGAGGTTTGTTTTTGGACATCCTGGGTTTATAACTGTTTAAAAGAGCAGTGGACATCTGGGTAGACTTCAGTAGCAGGAAGGCTTGCAGGAGGCCCTGTGTTTAACACCCAAAAGATTAATTACTGAACTAACCTGCTCAAATGTGCACAGATGAATCTTAAATAGGACACATGCTCACTGTTGCTTGTTTCTGTATCTTCTCTTGCCATTCCTCGAGTTAAAAGACATTTGTATTATCCAAAGCAAGTGGAACTTTCCAACTTACTGTGCCAAGGCTAAACATTAATGTGAAAACACTGGGACCTGAGATTTAGGATTCAGTGTGGTGGGTATTTGTACACTGTGTGAAGACAAACTTCTGTGATTGGTTTAATAAAGAACTGAACAGCCAATAGCTAGGTAGGAGTTATAGGTGGGATTTCCAGGCAGAAAGGAAACAGGAGGTTATCGAAGTATAGAGGTGATACCAACAAGATGCAGACAGAGTCAGACATGTGGAATGAAAGGAAAAAAAGTAAAAAGCCACATGGTAAAAGATAGCTGAATAGAAATATGTTAATTTAAGTTTCTATAGCTAGTGGAACAAGCCTAAGCTAAGGCCGAGCTTTATAATTAATAAAAGTTATCTCCATGTTAGTATTTGCCAACTGGTGGCCCAAAGAAAAAATTGTCTACATACTATACCAAGATTAAATATTAATGTGGAAAAAAATGGGACCTGAGATGTAGGACTCAAGAAACTGATGGAACAAGTGGACTCTCACTCAGCCGTTGCCTCAGGCACCCATGATACCAAGGGGAGCCTCTCAGCCACACCCTTAGATGAAGTTTCTGTATCTCTCAGGCCTCCCCTCAGACTGGAGTCCATCCTCGTATGTAACAGTTAATGTCCTTCTCTTTTTGCTAGGATTTTGTAGGGCTTGTTTTGCTTTATTGTCTTACCATGACCTTTTTTTTATATTTTGAGACAAAGTCTCACATAACCAAAGGCGGGATTTAGCTTACTAAGTATCAAGCATGAATCCAAAGATACCTTCATTCACATAACCCAGGCAGCCTAGAACTCCTATGTTGCTGAAGATGCCCTTGAATTTTCTGATCCTCCTGTCTCGTTTCCCAAGTGCTGGGACTACAAGTGGGTACTACACAGCAGCTTTTATGCAGTGTTGGGGATTGAGCCATAGGCTGGTGCTTGCCAGCCAAGGTAGCACTGTACCACTTACACTACATCCATGGTTCTTGAGCAAACATTTGTAAAAGCAAATTGGCATATGTCACATACACTTGGGTTAAAAGCTACTTTATAACATGGTTCTTGAGCAAACATTTGTAAAAGCAAATTGGCATATGTCACATACACTTGGGTTAAAAGATACTTTATAACAATGGTTTTCAACCTGTAGGTCATGACCCCCAAGACCATCAGAAAGCACAGATATTTACATTATGATTCATAACAATAGCAAAATTACAGTTAATGAAGAAGCAATGAAAATAATTTCATGGTTGTGGGTCACCATAACATGAGAAACTGTATTAAACGGTCACAGCATTAGTAAGATTAAGAACCACTGCTTTAGAACGAGTTAAGGAGACAAAGTAATTATAAATACTTAGTTTTGTTTTGTAAATGTTAACTAAGAATTCTTTCAGTTAAAATATCATGAAAATAAGTTAAATTATTGACTTTGACAAGGAGTTTTACCTGGGAGCATCTTTTCAATGAGGTACCCCTTTACTTGGAAAAGGGTGTTTGGAATGTTTTCTCACCCTTGGTCCTGGGGAGCTTGATTAAGGCGGAATGAAAAGTCACCAAATGAAAAATGAGCACTGGATAAACACTTATTGATTAGAGCCAGTCACACTAAGTAGCACCATTCTCCTTGTGGTAGAGAAAGATCTTGTATCACAGCCTGGGTGACTGTGAGATTAGTTCAAGACAGAAATATTCAGTAGGGGAAGCCTGCACAGATGGTAAGACAACTCACAGCCTGGAAAATCCCCAGCCTTCTGGGAGTCAGGCAGAGTGTAAATCAGACATAGAGATGCCATTCAATCACTCACCTGGGGCCAGTGTTTCAGGAAATAACATGTCCACACATACCTTCCTGGTGTGTTCTAGAATATTCACTCTTCTACTTCTTACAAGCACATCCACCTAACATCTGAGCAGGAGATGCAGGGGCTGCAAGAGAAGTGGACATCTGCATCATTGATTCAGGAGCTAAAATGTCTGCAAGTTATCATAAAGTACAGAGGATGAGAATCAGTCTTAAGTTATCTCTGTAGGATAGTGGTCTCCACTAGGAGTCTGGGAACATCCCAGGACCCCTTCCTGCAGTAACTAGAGAGGATCACAGACCCAAAACTGCTGCACCTGGGAAGGCAGGAAACACTTGCAGAGAAACCAGGCTAAGGCAGTATCTGCCATCCCAGGAGCAACACCCAGCAGGGACATACAGGGAGAGAAACAGTGTTCACTCAGACTAGCCACCTCCAAGAACAAACCAGCAGGTGCCCAGAGCCTGAGATCCCCCCAGGTGGACTGGTAACCTTCTATGTGACCTTAACCTAAGTACAGGATGCAGTGGTTTGACCAGATTGCTGGTAAGTGCAACAAACTGTTGTGTTGTCTTCCTTTAAAAATAAAGTATTTTCCTGAAGACAAAGTTGAAGCCCGAGGTGGAGCTTAGTACCCCACAGATCAGCGTCCTTCCTGAGTCTCTGTGGTCTGCGTACTTGTTTCTTCTTGACTCCTTTGGTCCCTCATCAGATGCTTAATTTACCTTCACTGTGGGAATGCGTTGCTTTCATATCTATTAACTATAGCACCGTCAGGGCTTGGCATGTGAGTCAGTTGGTAGCATGCTTGTCTGCTACACACAAAACTCTGCACTCCAGTGACTAAATAGTGCATTAAATAAAGTCCTGAAAGAAAAATCAAGACTACTCTCTAAAACTGACTTTTGAAGGAAAGGAGGAATATAAAGTAGGAATTCAGCTCACAAATGAAGGTAAGCAAGATTTGGGGAGAAAGATATCCAAAGACTCAATATAAATCAGAGAAGTAGTTTTGGCAAACTGCAGGAAATGTTGAAGCACTTTGTCTCTCTGATAAACCTGACTCTAGGCTAGATGTGAAAATCCAGGAGTGACAAATAAGGCCAGCCCAGCATGTTCTGTATGTACACCTCACATATGTATCAATTCCATGTACACTGGGCACAAATATTCCAGAAGGCAGTCCTTCAAAGACTAGTCAGAAAAAGATCAAAGTTCATCTGAAGCAAAAGAATTATTGTTTTAAAATTAATAGAAAGGACAACAGATTAGATTGAGTAGTTCCTGTGACTCATTCTGTGTAGCATCCTCAAAACACACACACACACATACATACACCATAAATCTCCATACTTTTTCTTCTAAATCCAGCTATCAGGGTAGCAAAGGAGAAGGTAAGGGAGGGCTCTTCCTGGGCTGGGAAGGGAAACCTTCTCCTTCATCCTCTCTAGACAATGAGTGCCTCATTTAGGAGTGGAGTTGCAGACGTGAAAACTTGAAACCCAGGGCTAGAGGCCTGGTTCAGCTCATACAATGCTTGACTGACATGCATGAAGTTCTGAGCTCCATCCCCAGCTTCACATAAAGCCAGGAATTTGGGTGAATGACTATGACCTTGGAGGCGGGAAATTAAAACTGTGATCCTGGATTGCAGGAGGTTAAAACTATGATCCTGGGATGCAGGAGAATCAGAAGTTGTAGGCATTAATTGCTTTCTTCTTTAAAAGAGACATTGAGGGAAAATAAGCAAAGAAGTAGTAGTCATTTACAAGAATACAAACATGCAACACACTAAAAAATAATATGGATTTTGGATTTTAGAAATCATATTTATATGGACGGCAAGAAAGGAGATGCAAAACTGAGGTACAAAGGGTTTCAATAGGAGGGGGTGGGGAGTAGAGGGCAAGGTGAGGAAAATATGCTTACAAATGCACTCCATACTTGAATAAGGCTTGAATAAGAATAAGAATAATGTGTATACATAAAATAGACAAGAAAAGATGACGGCTGCATATAACAGCATAGGGAAGGAGATGGGCACAGCTAGGCTGGGTTCTGCCATCGCCGTAGCAGCACGCCTGGGGCTTCATTCTTCCAACTCAGATCTGTAAAATGGGCACCTAAACTCCATAGTGACAATCATGTATCTAGATATTTCTCTTCTATTGTCTTACACCAACCACTCTAAACTCTGCCAAATAATGATCCTAGAACTTCTTCAGTACCCTCCACTGCAAGGACACTCTAACAGCTACAGCATGGGGATGCTGTTGTAGTGACCAGCATGAAGGAGTGCCCATGTGCTACAAAGGGCCTAGTGCCCCCAGGGACTTTGTCTTAGTTAGGGTTTTCATTGCTTGAAGAGACACCATGACCACCGCAACTCTTACAAAGAAAATTTAATTGGGGTGGCTCACACTCAGTTTCAGAGGTGCAGCCCATAATAATATGACAGGAGCAAGGTGATGTGCAGGCAGATGTGGTGGTGGAGCTGGGAGTGCTACATCTTGCAGGCAACAGGAAGTCAACTCAGACATTGGGCAGTGTCCTGAGTATAGAAAAACCTCAGAGCCTGACCCCATAATGTCACACTTCCTCCAACAAGGCTATACCCACTCCAACATAGTCACACATCCTGATAGTGCCACCCCCTATGAGATTATGGGGGCCAGTTACATTCAAACTACCACAGACCTCATCATAAACGTGGTTAGTGAGAAACTTCTAATGTGTTTTCTATTTTTCTATTTTCTACATTTTTTGTGAAGAACTTGTCATTTAAAAAAAATGTTTATTGGCTTGGACTGTAACTCAGCTGATAAAGGGCTTGTCTGGCATGCACAAAGACCCAGGTTGAATCTCCAGTACTACATAAATCAGTTTTAGTGGGACAGACCTAAAATTTTAGCACTTAGTAGAGAAAAATGGGAGAATCATGAGTTCGAGGTCATCCTCGGCTACTGGACAAGCTGTATGCCAACCTGGGAATATATGAAATAATGTTTCAGCTTCTTCACTGTTTCTGTAAGCCTAGCACAAATTTATTCTAGTGTGATGGGGGAGTGTCATATATCAATCTGTTGATTTCATTGGTTAAGCAATAAAGAAACTGCTAGGCCCATTTGATAGGCCCACCCTTAGGTGGGTGGAGTAAACAGAACAGAATGCTGGGAGAAAGAAGCGGAGTCAAGGAGTCGCCATGATTCTTCCACTCCAGGCAGATTCAGGTTAAGATCATTCCTGGTAAGCCAGCTCGTGGGCTACACAGATTATAAGAAATGGGCTAGTCCAGGTGCGAGAGTTAGCCGAGAAAAGGCTAGATAGAAATGGGCCAAGCGATGTTTAAAAGAATACAGTTTCCGTGTAATTATTTCGGGTAAAGCTAGCCGTGGGGGCGGCCGGGTGCTGGGGACGCAGACCCGCTGCCCCTATTTCAACACTAGTGGACATTATTTGGAAGAAGTGGCTTCAGTATCCCTGCTTTTCCCATCTTATATTTTTAAGGTTTAGACTATTCTCCTTTGTTAGTTTTTATTTGATAGTTAATAATTTATCCATTAGTTTCATAATGCTTTAACACATAGAAACACAGGCACACAATACACGTTGTTCTTATGTGCCCACACTTATAGGAACATAGAGTTGATACAAATAGACATACAAAGATGTGGCTATGAAGGATGACTAGAATCCAAGGACGGAATGTTACAAGCTAGAATCTTGATGAGGAGGTGTGTGCTTGTAATCTCAAGACTGGGAGAGAGGACAAGGAAGCAAGAAGATCACCTTAGTGAAAATCCAGCTTGATCTCCACAGTGAGTGCCAGATCAGCCACAGCTGCAGAATGAAACCCTGTCTCAGAAAAGCCAAGAAACAAAAAGAATGACAAGCCGAGGTTGCTGAATTCATCTGCCATGCCTGATACTCTGGAACACAACTGAACATTCCAGGACTTCCCAGTTGCCCCTGGCTCCGTTTGTTCATTATAAACATGAGCTTTGTTTTCCCCAGTTTTCCCCACATGCTGAGATAGACAGGCAAGTGTGGATCAATGGATGCTTGGAGCAGAAACTTCCACGGGACACAGACACTCAGGTCCTTCCCCGCATCATGTAATTTTCAGTTTGGAAGAGACACAACTTCAGGAAAGTCAGAAAGGGGTGGATTGTTGTACCCAGACCCGGCTGTGAGAGCAAGGGCTGTTGCTTTCGAGTGTCTTCGGAATGTCTCTTCAGTGTCTGGAATATGCTTTCGGGGTGTATCTATGTGCTGAGCGTCTCTCAACTGGATAAAGGCTGTGTGACTCAGACTAACAAGCATGAGAGACCGACAGTCACAGCAGATTACTCATCTGTAACTGGAGCTTCCTGGAAGGAAAGCGGCACACAGTAGCTTGCCTTTGCCTTAGACACTTGAAGTTCTTTCAGAGCGTTGGTGTGAGAGGAGGCATTTCTCATGCTCCCTCTGGAAAGCAGGACACAGGAGTTGATTTCTGGGCCAGCAAGTATGGGTTCAAACTCTGGGACCCTCTCTTGCTAGGGTGAGCCTTTAGGCAAACTGTATAGAACCCAATGTTCCTCCATTTAAAAATAAGAACAATACCCTGCAGAACTAATTTAAAAGCAATTGGTTCGTGATAAACTCCAAAGAAATCATTTATGAGTTTCAACTTTCATGTTACTGTTCACAGAATTCAAACAAGTAACTCAGGAAAAATGACAACTCATATAGAAGAGGACTTCTCTCTCTCTCTCTCTCTCTCTCTCTCTCTCTCTCTCTCTGTGTGTGTGTGTGTGTGTGTGTGTGTGTGTGTGTGTGTGTAAATGAGTATGCTTGTTTGCAGATGCAGATGCAGATGCACATATGCACATGTGTCTGGAGGCCAGAGGACAACCTTAGGTATCATTTCTCCAGCACTGTCCCTCTGCCCTCTTTTTTGAGACAGGGTCACTCACTGGCCTGGAACTTACTGATTACAATATTGATTAAGTTAGGCCAGCTGATAACCAAGCTCCAAGTATCAGGCTGCCCTCCTTCCCAGCATGGGATTAGAAGCACACACCACCACACTCAACTGATTGAGTCTTTGAAATTTTGCTTAGTAAATTATAAAGGGCCTTTGATAAGATTAAGGTTTTCAAGGCTAATGTCTTCACTGAGATAGCACTCTGTGTGAATAAAAACCCATTGGGCACTTCTGATTTTCACCTTCTGGGAAATTTCCAGTTACTTTTTGAACAAGAAATTAAAAAAAATACTGTAACCACATATCATTTTTGAGAATTTTCCGCACACTGTTTTAGAAGACCTGTTGCATAGCCAGGTACTGGGCATCCAGACCCCTGACATTACTGGAAACAGGTAAGTGGGTGTTTGTGGAGTCAGTGATGGTTTTAACATTGTTTGGGATCCCATTACACCTGTTTCTGTACAAAGCTATCTGTGGTTCACCTGAGTCTCTAGACAGTCTATCTAAAATGCCACAAGCACCAAAGCTGCCTCCTGGGATGACCCTAATCTCAGCCACAGCACCTCCCACCAAGGAGCTGGCCCGTGTGACCACTCTCAGACACACTGCAGAACCCCACCTATAGTGTAACATTGATGTCACCTTTTTACTTGGCATCCAGAGGTTCCAAGTTGTTATGTTTCCTCTCAAACTTGAGCATGCCATCTAACAAGGAGATTTAACAACCTCAGTGCTGTGTAATCATGGAAACTCTGACCAGGTTCATCTTTCTGGAAAACTGATTCATTCACTAGGTGAATAGTAGCTAATACAATAGAAGTTATGCATGCTAAAAAAATTCAACTCTATTTTTATAAACCATGTTTTATGGAGACACTGATCTTGTACAATGACAAGTGCCCACAGAAAAACGAATACCTTAGGACAAATATTAGATCTTTGTTCTACATTTAATTAAAGGCTCGACTCCTAGTGAGCAGACTTCATCATGCAATCATTTTGGAAGGACCATTCATGTGGAGTAACACAACAGCACCCATGTGTTCTTAGTGACAAACTTGAAAAGGCCTGTTTTGACCCATTTATGTTTTAGGAAGTAAAGGATTCACTTTAAAGCTCTTCCCCCAGATGCTTGGGAAAGACCAAACAGTCTCAAAAAAATATCTAACTCTACCCAACATCAGCATCATTAAGTAACATGTCTAAGAGCGTGTGTTGTTACCATCAGAAATAAAGCCACCACTGACCTGTCTGGAGCTACTCCTTGCATATTTCCTTTACTGTGAAAGGCAAATTCTTTCTGGTTTTGATTTCTGCTGCTCAGAATATCTTCTTCCTTTTAGGAAGAAATGATAAGAGAAGATAAAAATTTTGTATAATGTATTTCCAATTTTTTTTTTTTGACAAGCTGAAGGGTGTTTTCCTATCATAAATACTCTTAGTCAGTTAGAATTCAAGCTGTTGTGCTTCCTCCAAATCCACTTGAAATTTTAGCTGCCCATGCAGGCTTTAATCAACCTGAGTACTGTTTATGCACACTTATGGTTTCTAGTCTCCATGGCTGTGAACCTGGTAAACATAACTTCCACTCACTTGTCTTCCCTCTCGAAAACAAGTCTCAGAAGATGCTATACCTCACTAGCAGGTCCTCAGCAGTCATGGCATCAGATCCACTGGGAAAGGTAAATCTGTAAAACTGAAGCCATTTGGAGAGATGGACCGGAAAACAGGGGTCTGGAAGAAACACCCCATCAACAACACCATCTGAGTGGCAGCTGGTCACCCACAGTGCATTGGCCCAAAGGAGACACATCTGTGAGCTTATTATCAGCCACACCATTTAAACAAGAAGGAAGACCCAGGGCAGACCTGGAGGCAGTGACAGAGCTAAGGAGCCTGGCAGAAGGTGAGCCTTCCAGAAGCCTCCAGATTCCATGAGTAGTCTCCAGGTCCCTTCCCTGACTCCCTGCTCCATCTTCAAGAATCCCCATTTAAGACACACCAGAAAGGCTTAGCAAGGACGCCCATTACTTGAAAGCTTAATTAGAGTGTAGAATTCTAAACATTTAGAAAAACAAAGACACGAATGCCATTTGCCCATTGAAGCTCTTGTTAACTTTTTGTTTCTGCAGGAGCCCAGTTTAGTCTGTACTGAGTGCATCAGTGAAAGAGAGGTTGCTGAAATAAGGCGGGAGGGGGAGGTGAAGTTAAAGTACTCGTCTCCCCCTCAGGTTAGTAGGGTTGCCATGGAGCCCATCATCCCTGCATCTCTGAGGGACCTCCAATCCTGTTTGCAATAGTGTTCATGCAAAGAATAAGCGTATGTTCTATGACTGTGGTATCATCACACCAACAGGAACTATTCATCATGCTGGAACATCTAGAAGGCAGGGTGTGGTGTGGTTATATAACAAGAAGGAAGAAGCATTTGGTCTCTTTCCATGGTTTCTTGTACAGCAGAGCCCTTGAAACTATTGAAGCGAACAAGGCAAGGAAGGTGTCTTATTCTGTTCATTGTCTCTAACATGCATGTGTTTTCTATCACAGAGCGTTGAGATCCCTAACATCTTCAGAGTGATCAGTGTCTAACCTATGTATCCTAATTTTCTTTTTGTTGTAATTAACACCATGACCAAAAAGCAATTTGGGGAGGAGAAAAGGCTTTATTTGAGCTTGCAAGTTATAGCTTGTTATCCAAGATGGCTAAGGTAGGGTCCAGAAGTCAGGAACTAAAGCAGAGGCCATGGAAGAACACTGCTTACTGACTTACTTGGCTTAATCAGGCTGCTTTCTTATACCACCTAAGACCATCTGTCTACCCGCCCAGAGCTGGCATAGCCCACTGACATCAATCATTAATCAAGAAAATGCCTCACTGACATGCCTACAAGTATGAAGAGGGCAACTCTTCAGCTGAGCTTTATAGGTGACTCTAATTTGCCTCAGGTTGACAAAAACTAACCAGGCAGTGGTCATGACCTGATTGGTGCCTCTCATTCTTTCGCCAGTTTTCCTAACTAGAACCTGGTCATGAGACACACAGGAGCAGTGGTTTTAACTCCACACACTGTGCCTTTCACAGAGAAGGGAGAGGCTGAAGGTGAGCTGGAATAGGAACAGCCAGTGCAAATATGAGGACTGAAGTTTGGATCCCCAGCCCTGACTATAAAGCTGACCAGAAGCTCAGGGATAGGACTCAGCAGGGCAGAACTCCTGCTGTGCAAGCATAAGGAACTGGATTTGGATCTCAGCAGCCATTTAAAGAGCCCAGTATGGTCATATGTACCTGTTACCCTAGAGTTTTGGAAGTAGGACCCCAGAATTGTTGGTTCTTGCTAGACACCAACTTAGCTGGAAAATGCCAAGCTCTACATTCAGCAAGAGACCCTGTCTCATGGAAATAAGACAGAAAGGGATAACATGCGTCCATCTTCCTCCTACATCTGAACACATATACCTGCACACACATTCATATAACACACACACAGAGAGAGACACAACAAAAACTTTAAAAATGTAACAGGATTGAACTAGAAGAGAATCTGGACTGCCAAGCTCAGTTATAAATTGGGAGAGAAGCATTTCTCACCGCCACAGAAGACAGACGCATCTGGGCTGAGGACCCTCCTGACTTTGGCTCAGGCGTCTCTTTCTAGATTCTCATCCACACCCTTTAGTTATCAAACTAGTAAACATATGTGAAGCATTTTTGCTGAGTTCTGTGAGATTTGACAAATTAATCAAGGTTGAGATGGAATCATGGGTACCTCCAGTTACAGCTCCCTCTCAAAAGATCTGGATGCCCAGTCCTGTGACTGATAGTTGAGGTTTCATGCAAACAAGTCCTTAACCCACAGGGGTTG
Organism: Microtus oregoni; assembly: GCF_018167655.1. NCBI lineage: Eukaryota > Metazoa > Chordata > Mammalia > Rodentia > Cricetidae > Microtus > Microtus oregoni. The sequence continues at coordinate 25,097,393 of NW_024543063.1, forward strand.
CCACTGTCTCTAGTAGATCATATCAGTATTGAAGAGAAACAGTAGATACCCACTGAAGCTCCTGAAAGATCTCTGAGTTGGTGAGTGGGAGCAAGACCCACAACACTGGTGCCATATGATATATATATATATCTCGCAGTGCAGAGCTGGAAGTTTACTATGGTGGTTTGGTTTTGGTTTTGGTTTTTCAAGACAGGGTTTCTCTGTGTAACTGTGTAACAGCCCGTGCTGTCCTGGAACTAGCTCTTGTAGACGAGGTTAGCCTTGAACTCACAGAGATTTGCCTACCTCTGCCTCTGGAGTGCTGAGAGGGTGTGCTGGGATTAAAGGCATGTGCCACCATAGCCCTGCTAAAGTTGTTTTTTTGTTTGTTTGTTTATTTTTGTTTCTTGTGGATTTTGGGGGGGGGGGGTGGGAGTTTTGTTTTGTTTTTCGAGACAGGGTTTCTCTATAGCTTTGGAGCCTGTCCTGGAACTCACCCTGTAGACTAGGCTGGCCTCGAACTCACAGAGATCCATGTGCCTATGCCTCTTGAGTTCTGGGATTAAAGGTGTGCACCACCACCACTCAGCTTTACTATGGTTTTTACTATCTGGATATAGGTGAAGAATGCATTTATTGGCTTCAATCACCACCTAGGAAAGTCTGACAGCTGTTCCCAAACCTTATGCTACATGTGTGTAGACATGCAAACACAAACACAAGTACATGTGAAGTTCAAAGGTCAACCTCAGGTGGACGTCCTCAGGCACTTTTTACCTTGTTTATCAGTCATGGTCTCTCACTGGGACCTGGAATCATTCAGTTAGTCTAGACTGCCTGTCTAGCTGATGGCCTCAGGGATCTCCTGTATCTCCTCTCTCAGCACTTAGATTACGAGTATGTGTTCCCATGTACAAAATTTCACATGGTTCTAAGAATCAAACTCAGGTCCTCATGCTTGCAAGGCAGGCGTGTTACCAGTGCTGTCCTCAACATCATCCTATCTTTAGGAGGATGCCATCTCACCTCCCTCTTTTTTTCTGATAAGCTCATGAGCTGTGATGTTGATTTATTAAGTTCAATTAAAAGATTGATACACAAAAGAACAGTATACAAAGTCATGCTAAGAATGGAATTTAAAAGGTATTTGCAGCCTGGGAGCCTTTCACAGACCCTCAGTTCATTTCACTGGACTAGTATCTGCTCAGCCCACAGTACAGCTGACCCTGGTAAGTGTGTGTGTGTGTGTGTGTGTGTGTGTGTGTGTATGCAAGCATGCTTGTGTGGGGTGTGTGTGTGTGTGTGTGTGTGTGTGTGTGTGTGTGTGTGTGAGACCCTCATCTAACACTGACCTGAGAAAATCCACTGGGACATTTGCGCATGTTTCAACATTGCTCATGTTTCAATTGGAACTCTCTATGACTGCTGGGCTCCGTTTTCTCCTCTGACTGTGTAAATCACAAACAGGATGAAATTAGCTGTGGTTTGATTTGTCAAAATTCTGTTATGTGAATAATCAAATTGGCTCAGTACAGTTTGGAACAATAGCTAAGTCACAGCATAGATTGACTCTATAGCTTTGATAAATGCAATTCACTCATTTTTTAAATAAAAACTAAATATTTCGATCATTTTGAAATGAGACACATTTGCCTCTGAGTTATCTGGACTATTCTCTCATTTGTTACACTCTGGCTACACAGCGGGACAAAGAAGATAAGATGTATTTTTAGTAGTATTATGCATAAGCAATTCAACGAAAAGGTAGATTTAAAAAAATTTAGACTGTAAATGTCTTTCTACAATACTAGCAGAGAGAGAGAAAGAGAAAGAGAGAGAGCATCTATAAGTATTTCACCATTGTTGGGTAATATTTTACAGATCCCTCATCTGGGTGACCACATGCTGACAAGACATATCTTGAACTATGGATATGAAACATGAAATTAAACACTAGATGATAATTAAAGCTTATGGCCCCTGTGAGAGAAAGTAGATTTCCTAGAAAGATTTCCAAGTACCTCCATGTTGCTCAGGAGCCTAAGGTGTTCAGTAGGAATGGTGTGGCAGCAGGAGGATTTTTTTCTTCTCCCTTTTTCTTTGGATTTTCCCAAACTTGAAATCAACAGAAACAATGTTGAACATTCAAAGTACTGTACTTAGTGACATGGTGTTGTATGAGACTTTATCTGATGAGACAAGACACTGGGCATACTGTGACTGGGCTCATTGGTTTTGGTTTAAGTATAAAGAACATATGAGGGACTCAAAATGTTTCACAGTACCTTCGGTGAAGAATAAAATTTTATGTATCTAAGTAAGCTTCCAATAAAATGCTAAATATATTATTACCACTATGTTTGTTTATATCTCTCACTCTGATCCCCCCATGTCTTTTATTTTTAATGTATGTATTTGTGCATATCTTGTGTGTGTGCCCATGCGTATGTGTGTGTGGAGGCGGAAGAGGAAAACTTCAGATGTTATCCTAATAAACAATGTCTACCTTTTTGAGACAAAGTCTTTCCTTGGCTTGGATTTCACTAGAATGCATTGGTGGCCAGTGAGTCCAGGGAATCCTCCAAGTCTCCACTTCCAGTCACTGCTGTTACAAGCATACCCCACCATGCCTAGCTTTCTGCATGTGTTAGTGGAACTCAAGCTCAGGTCCTTGTACTCACAAAGCAGACACTTTACCAACCGAGCCATCCTCCCAGCCCTCCCCAGCCCTTAGACCTGAAGGCAGCACAGTTGGGTTGAGTCGTCGACGGATTTGGGTCTTGGCTCCTGTTTTTCTCATTCCCCATCTCTCATCCATTCCCAAGTCCACTTGCAGATCTCTAACTCCATCATCATCTGCACCTTAATGTCTACGGCAGCATCTGACAGCTTAATGAGTGTTATACTTTTTGCCAACCTGTTCACTCTACCATAGAGAAACGGGTTCTGAAGCTCCTTGAAGAAAATCAATGTCCCCGTCTCTTGCGCATCTAACTTCTCAAACCCTCCATTCATGGTCTTCATTCCCCGAGTACAGAAGCATGGACCAGCGAAGAGAAGCTGCCTGATACTTCCCTGGCCAGTCTGTTGCTTTGTCATGAATTCTTCGAGACTTCCCAGCTTTCTCCCATTGTAAATCTGCTGTGCACTGCTGTGATTCTTGTGCCGCCCAGATGAGACTGAAATCTCACAAGGAGACCACGTTCTTTTATACAGACTGTAACCCCATTGTTGTCAATAGGGTGTCCCATAAATATTAATAAGATGAACATGAACTGTGAATTACAAAGATAAATTTGCTGAACTTTTGATATTTTCACAGTCATTTGGAGGTCACTGTTATGACCCAATCATCTCGGGGAAATTCTTTCTCAGCACACATAATACATTAAGCAGTGCTTTAACCTCTGGGGTTACAGTAATAACTGTGTAATGTATTTCAAACCTTGGAGTCCAGAATAAGTTGATTTCTGGATTTGATGATATAAATTTTGTTAGTCATACAGCTGGATTGGAAGATTCTACCACTAACCAACTTGAATGAACTTCTCAGCCTTGCAGCTCTGGGTTCCTGATACTTAACATGAGAAGGTTGAAAGAGATCATCTAAGTTCTCTGCCATAACTCCATTCCCTCTTACTAATGTCTAATAGGGAGACTTCTACAGTGGCTCCTTAAGTGGCTGTCATCCCACTGTGATTCACTAGAGCTCGAAATGGGTGGACTTTGGTATTGCTGCTCTCCAGTCTTCAGTGCAAAGCACGATTAATAAAAACTCAGAGAGAGAAATTGGGCTTCAACCAGGAAATCTGAAAAGCAAAACAGCCAGCCACTGGCTTTTATCTCAACCTCAGTCTGAAATGGTGATCCTGCATTCAGGAATCTCAGAATGAGACCTGTCTCCTCTAGTCTTGTTTTACAATCCTTTCTGGGGCTAGGATTAAAGGCGTGCACCACTGGGATTAAAGGCATGCACTGCCAGGTTTCTACAGCAACTAGTGTGGCTACTAGGATTAAAGGTGTATGTCACCACCACTGCCTGGTCTATAAGAATGACCAGCATGGCTCTTTTACTTTTCTGATCCTCAGTCAAGTTTATTTATCAAAATACAAGTGAGATGCCACTACATCAGTGACCAGGGCGTGGCCCTTGAGCCTAAAGCCTTTAAAACGCACTTCCCTAAAATCTAAGAAAGAAACGGCTTCTCCTGTGTGCTAATAAATGGCTTTTAGCCTTCAAATGATCAAGTCCATATTAATAAATAAGTAAATACAGATTTTCCCCCTTCAACCAAATGTTAACATTACATATTACTGGGTAAGGAAAGAATTGAATCATAAAAAATATTTCATCGATGAGTTAGGAGATAAATAAAACTGTATAATAAAAGTATAAAATAGAAGTACAAAAATACAATAATAATAAAAGTAAAAAATTATATCCAACTGAACAGTCTTAAGATAATCACCAAATTTAAAAATTATATAAACACTTCTGCATTGTGCTTGGATAAGTAAATTATTATAAAAATCATATAATAGAAATTATTATAGAAACACACACACACACGCGGCAGCCATGGGGGTTGAGGAAAGTGGAAGGATAGGGGAGTCCTGCTGGTGCGTGTCTCAAACCTCTATCCCCTAAGCTTTTTTGCATCTTCAGGGTTGTCCAGGTACAGTGGTTCTCAACTTTGGGAATATGGCTATTTATATCACTTAGTATGTTCTGATAACAACTATTTTTATCACCCAGTGCATTCTAATAAACACAATCAGGTTTGCTGTTGGTGAGTGCCGGTGTCAGGAATATCACGTCAACACTGCTCTGTGTCCAGCTTTGCAGACAGAAATTCTGTGGGTCTGAGTCACACAGCTGCGTCCTTTGCTGTTAGTATTGAATGCTCCTCTGTCATGATAGGACGCCAAGTTCCAACCATTCTCTCCCTCTCTTGCAATCCTTTGAGAGTTCTAGCAACAGGAAGATGGGTAGAAGAGTGACTATAATTGATTTACCAGATTTAAATCGCCGTGTTACTTAAAGCAGCAAAGTGAAGAATCTCATGTGCTACTTTTTTTATCCATTTTCTTGGGAACCTCATTTCTTAGGATATTGAAAATCATTGCAATTGAAAAAGAAGAATGAGCTTAAATTAAGGGAGATAAAAATAAAATCTTTTAATATGAAAAAGAAAACTAGATGCACACCATTTGCTCAGGGCAGACAGGTCCCCATTAGGTCTTCAGAAGTGATAGCAAACCCTTCCAAGGCATCAGGAGGCCCGGTCCAGGCCCAGCATAGAGGCTGCAAGGTGCTGGACCTCCAGCACTTCACGCACCCCTGCCTAACAAGAAAGCCTTGCTACACTAGCCAGGATCAGAGATCACCTCCATGTGCCTTTTAAAAATGCTATTTTAAGAAAAACTGCCCATTCTAGCTGTTCAAATTTTAAAAAAATGTGTCAATGATGTGCTGACTAACTGAAGTGCCCTGTGCTGTACGAAAGCAGGAAGCTGCAGTGTGCAGGGGTGCAGATTAGAAGATGGAAACCAGGGTAGCTTCTCCCCACTACCCCACTACTCACTTAGCCTGTAACCAGCCTATTAGGAGAGCTTAGACAGGAGTGTGAAAGCCCCAGAGATAGCAGGAGCACTTAGAAGGAGGTATCCACTGGGTTCTTTCAGCATCAAGGTCGGGATAATTCCTCTGTAATGAAGAGTTTCTGTGGACACACCATTGCCAGGCTACACAAAGAAACCCACAAGATTCAAGTTAGTTCTCGGCCCCCCTTGGCAACTTATCAGGTTGACCCATGCAGAGTGGCCAGGTGGAAATCAGTGGTATTATGGAATCAGATGACATACACAGAGCAGCCAACTTTCCCAAGCCAGTAGACAGGCTGTTGGAATTTCTATGCCTTAGTTTTTTTGTATCTTCAGAATAAAGTTAAGAACACTTTGTATGTGCAAGGAAGGGATGCCTAAGACCACATAAAGAATATAGGGCTTCACAGGAGACATGGCTCGCTCTGTAAGAATTAAAAGATTACATTTCTGTCTCAGTTACCAATGAGACAATAGGACAGAACGGAGAGTATAAAGTCAGATCTATATTCATGTCAAAGAGGAATGTAGCAGAAGTGGTGTTGTATATAACAGGAAAGTAAAGTACTTGCTTATCAATGTTGGAAAAATTAGCTCATTCTAAGGAAAGAAAACCATTTACATCCTAACCTTACTCTTTATGCAAAAATAAGTCCAATGGATTGACAACTTCAATGCAGAAGCAGCTCTGTGAGTGGGGTGGGGGGTGGGGAAACTGCTTGATCACCTTGGATCAGGGAGGATTTCTTAAACAAGTCAGAAGACGCAAACAGAAAAGGAAAGAGCTGATGAAAATCCCTGCTCCAAAAATGCACGGCAGACAGGGTTAAAAGCTAGTGACAGACAGATGAGAGACAAAATACCATCTCACTGCATGCAGCCAAGGAAGGATTAGCACCAGAAGATTGACGAAATGCCTGCAAATCAATACAAACAAGAAAAGTAACCCAGCTGGAAGAGGGACAAAGGCTATGATTGCTCAAATCACCAAAGGGAATTCTGAATGACTGAGGGATGAAGAAGGGTTCTCATTGATGGCTAGTCAGAAAATTGCAAACCACAGGCACCAACTTACAGCTACGTAGGACATTAATAAATGTTCAGGTGTTAGCCATTGTTAGTAATCATCTGGAGCTGCTACAGTGGCGACTTTGCAAATGTGTGTATAGTCATTTTGATGAGCCATCTAACAATGGGAGTAGAATTTTGTGAGGACATGCCCCACAGTACAGGAGTCCTGAGAAAGGCACAACAGAGGCTAGAATGTGCATACACATGTGTAAAAATGCTACAATTGGGATGGAGAGATGGCTTAGCTGCTAGGAGCACAGACTGCTCTTCCAGAGGGCCTGAGTTTGAGTTCCAGGATTTATGTCTTGTAGCAGCAGGCTGCTTGTTTGTCCCAGCCACCCAGAACCAAAATAACCACACAGAAACTATATTAATGAAAACACTGCTTGACCCATTAGCTCTAGCTTCTTATTGGCTAACTCTTACATCTGAGTTTAACCCATCTTGATTGATCTGTGTATTGCCACATGGCAGTGGCTTACCAGCAAAGTTTTAGCATGTCTGTGTCCCCAGCAGTGGCTCCATGGCATCTCTTTGACTCCGCCCTTCTTCCTCCCAGCATTCAGTCCAGTCCTCTCCTCCTACCTAAGTTCTGCCCTATCAACAGGCCAAGGCAGTTTCTTTATTCATTAATGGTAATCACAGCACACAGAAGGGAGGTGACTCCCACATCAATGTCTGGTGCTCACTATAATAATAAACAAACAAACAAACCCTGCCTGTAATTCCAGCTCTGACTCCTCTGGCCTCTGCAGGCAGGTGCATGCATATACTTACACACAGACACATGCTTACATGTATAATTAAAAATAAGGAACAGAAATGCTAGGGGAGCTGTCTCAGCTAGTGAGCTTCTTCTCTCACAGACGTGAAGACCTGGGTTTGGTCCCTAAAACTTAGGGCTTAAAAATAAAAGCCACAGTGGTTTTCGCAATTCCAGGCTGTTGTTAGAGGTTTCTGTCCCACCCAGTCCTGCAGCCATTCAGTCCCAAAGAAATACACTGAGGTCTACACTAACTATAAACTGATTGGCCCATTAGCTCAGGCTTCTTATTAACTCTTATAACTTTTATTAGCCCATAATTCTTGTCTGTGTTAGCCCCATGGCTTCATACCTTTTTCAGCAAGGCAGTCACATCTTGCTTGCTCTGTGTCTGGCTTCCTCGGTGAGGACTTCAGACCAAAACTCCCCTCTTCCCCCAAATTCTCGTTGCCCCACCTCTACTTCCTGCCTGGCTAACTGGCCAATCATCATTTTATTAAAAAAACATTGTCCCACAGCACTAGGCCAGAGGAGGGAGAGAAGGGAGAATCTACAGATTCACTGGGCTGCCAGTCTCACCTATGTAGTGGGTTTCAGGTTGAGTGAAAGATGGCTCAAAGGGTAAGAGCTTGCTGCCAATACTAATGACCTGGGTTCAGTGTCTTGGAACTAGCATAGTAGAATTAGAATCAACTCTCACAAGCTCTCCCCCAACATGATGATCTGAGTTTGATTCCCAGAATCCAAATGATAGGAGGTAAGAAGTGACCTCATAAGTTGTCATATGACCTCCACATGTACATTGTGTTAAACCTGTGTAGTAATATTGGCGGCAGGGCTGCGTCCCCAGCACCCCGGCTGCCTGGCTAGCTTATGCCCGAAATAACAACACACAAACTGTATTCATTTAATCACTGCTTGGCCCATTTCTATCTAGCCTCTTCTAGGCTAATTCTCACATATTAATTTAGCCCATTTCTAATCATCTGTGTAGCGCCCCTTGGTGCGCTTACTGGGAAGATTCTAGCCTATGTCCATCCTGGGTCGGAGCTTCATCGCATGTGTCTGCCTGGGAGCTGGGAGCATGGTGTCTCTCTGAGGCGTCTGCTCCCGAGAGGAGAGCTGTGGAGTCTGAGCTCACTTCCTCTTCCTCCCAGCGTTCTGTTCTGTTTACTCTTCCTACCTATCTTCTAACCAATGAGGGCCAAGCACTTTCTTTTTATTTAACCAATGACCTTCCTCCATCAAACCTGCACACACAAACACGTATTAAATGGGGTGGGGGTGTGCAATGCCTCAAGAGCCCCACTCAAAGTTATGTCTTGTCTCCACACACCTGTGCACAGGTACTGTACACCTCCATGCACACTTGTGCACACACAAGAATATGCATAAATGCTAGATGCTAACAGCAAAGAGAAAATAGTTTAATGTGTGATTTGCTCATGCAATGTGTTGGTGATGTGGCGCTCAAAGAAGATGAATTAATTACCAGGGACAGATGATGAAACACAATGGCAAAACAAATCATGAAGGAAAAAATTCTGTTAGATGCTTGGCCTTGTAGACTATACAACAATATTTACATCTGAGAACACGCAGGAAGCACTGTGGCTATTTCCGAGGTGTTATGGGTCAAGGAGGATGTCCACCAAGTGCTTCAGAATAAGTGCCCATGTGCAGCCAGGCAGTTGGTGAGGAGGACAAACAACGAGAAGGAAACGGGTTCCCAGGCCGGGATTGTTCTCTTTAAGGTAGCACAAACATCAGCACTACTCACAGTCATACAATTTCCCGCACTCCAAGACCCATACAGTTACAAATAATAAAGAGAACATTCTAGAGTCGAGATGAGGGGGTAAAAGTCAATTACCTATCTTTAATTTGTAAGGATAGAAAGGGGCTAAGATAAACCTGACTGACGTCAGTCATTTCTTCAGATAAGTGGCTGGCCCCTTGGACAGCCCTTTCACAGTCAAGGGGTAATTGAATGTTAATTCCACTGACCTTATTTGCCACAGCTCCTCCATCCCCCAGCACCCCTGGCTGTCAGGCAGCATGCCTTACATAGCTGTCGACTTAATGTTTTTCTTTTGACTGAATTTTTTACCTGAGGCATTTCAGTCCTGTAACTTCAGCAATCAATTTAGGCCCAAAGCAGCTCAGGCCTCAGTTCCCTGGAAGCAAGTATTTGCATGCAAGCTAACAGCTTAAGCACCAGGGAAATGAGCTCCATCCAAACAGATGGAAGGGAGGTTTTACGCTAAATCACTCCACAGATAATTTGCCCATACTAGAGCTGGGCTTTGTGACACTGGGAGCCTCTCTCTCTCTCTCTCTCTCTCTGTGTGTGTGTGTGTGTGTGTGTGTGTGGTGTGGGTGTGTATGTGTGGGGGTGTTTGTGTGTGGGTGTGTGGTGTCTGTGTGTGAATGTGTGTGTGTGTGTGTGCTTGTGTGTGGGTATTGTCTGCATGGTGCAGCTAATATCAGCTATAATTTTGCACCATGTATTGCAAGTAGTAAACTATTTCTAAAGCTGTTTGCGTTAGTAATCCTTAGCCAATGCTTTAGGAATTAATCATGAATTTCTAATAGCTAGAAATGTCGTAAAAGGAGAGATGGTTTGAAATGTAATTTGAATTGAACTGAGACTGTTAGAATTTTGTGTGTTTTAATTTTTAGACAACCCAATTTCTTATAAGACAGACATGTATTATGAAGAACCATCATTGCTATTTTCCCTGAGAACTTGTCATTACATTATTTTTTTTTTAATTCTTAGCTTCCAACAATAACATAGCAGTCATTTCTTGCTCTTTGCAAGGACAGAGGGTGAAACATTTGCTGGGATCTCCAGCACAGGCCAGCAAATTCATTTACCAAGTCTGGGTTTTTGACTGAGAGAGAAATGGCCACATCTGTTGTCCTGGCTGTGGCAGAAATAGTCAGGGTTCCTCTTGGACTTTTTCTGTATCCTCCTACAGAATAAAGCTAATGGAGCCTAAATGTGACTGGCATATAAAACATCTCCTCTCCAGATATCCGCGGGTGTTTGGAGGAAGAACAAACAGTTCACCTCTCAGCTGTACCAGGGAGGAGAGGGGAATTTAGGCAGCTGGCCCCAGGGAATGGTATTCAATATTCTAATTCCACCAGACATAGGCCAGGAAGCCATCCCCACAGCCTAATGGTAAAAATAAAAGCATTTCACCTCCCCCACAGGCCTGCAGGTCAATGCTATGAAAGAAAAGATTCCTTAGTAAATAGCGACATACCCACTTATGTAAAGTAAGAAGCACCTGAAGACGCTTTGAAAAAATACACCAAGAATACAGTCAGGGAACTAAAACCTGGCAGGGTCTCAGCTACACCACTGGTGAAGATACCAAGCCCGGGTACACTGACAGGCGTTTCCCTGAAGCAGAATCTCGCTCCATAGCCAAGGCTAACCTTGAACTCGGGACCTTCCTGTCTCAGTCTTCTGTGTACAGCACTTAGAGGTCAGTGCTGCTGTGCTTTGCTCTATGACTCTCTCAGCAGGGAAGAAAGTGGCACCCACTTCCCTTTGCTCAAGCCGCTGAGAGCCCACCTGAGCAGCCACAGCTCCCCTGCCAGCCTAGGAAGGACTAGACATGCTCTCTCTAGGCTCCCAAATCCATGAGTTTTCTTCTCACCTCTACCTGCACCCTCTCTACCTCCACCCCAGACACCAAACTGCAGCAGGCTGGCCTTCCCAATTTCTTCCTCCCTGTTTTCACCGCTGCATACAAAGTCTCCTGTCTTGTCTCTCTCCTAGACCAGGCCTCTTCCTCTGAATGACATTGCTCAATCTCCTCTCACTTTCAGATTGCCCCTCCCCAGTAAAATTCAAATCCTCCTAAACCTCAGAGATGGTCTATGTCATCTCCATGTTAAAATTCCTCCTACTGGACACGACTTCTTATTCTTAAAGGAGGAGAACAAAGCCTTTAGTGGGGTGTTATTTACTTTTCTTACTGCTGTCAGGAGATATCTAGTAAAGAAAACAACTAGAGAGGGTTTGTCTGGAATCAAGAAGAGAGCTCCTTATTCTTCCCCTTTGGCTAACAGACAGCAGACACCAAGGAACTGGAATTTCTTAGGAATCTCTTCCTGGAAGAAGAAAAAAAGACTGAAACCTGATGATGATGCCAGCTAGAGGGGAATCTTGTCTCCCAAGAAGTGATTTCTCAGACTGACAGTTTGTTAGGCCACCTTGCAGGAGCTGAGACAACGATTCCTTAAGGATAGGCAGGGCATCTTGACTGGGACTGTGTAGACAGGCACACCTCTTGCCTTCTATTTAAACTTAAACCTCACGTCAGTATCAAAAAGACAGTGGGTGTGAGTTGCTGGAACTCTTGATTTGTTCCTCTTCCCAAAGTGGCCATACTGAATAAATCTTTCTCCTTTCCGCTGCTGCTTGTCTAATTAATTGGCCCATGGAGACTGAGGGGCTAACCCTAGCTTGTTAGGGCTGCCAGGGCCCGGACTCTGACCCTAACAATTCCAGTAACAGGGCAGAAGTTTAATTTGGCTTAGGTTCAGAAGGTGCAATCCATTGTGCCCGTGAGAATGTGTAGTGACTTGGAAAGGTTTGAACTGTGGCAATAGAAGCTAGCATCTCACATGTTAGTGGATCAAAAAGAAGAGAGGGGTCAGGAAATGGGACCAAAGTGAAAACCCTCATGATCCACCCCAGAGACTCAGTGACCATCCATCCAGAACACCCCACAACCTCCCATAACAGCACCAGCAGCTGGGGTCCAAGTGTTCACACGAACAGGCAAAGAGCATTTCAGGATTTCACAAGAGTATGGGCCTCAAGAATTTACCTGAGTAAAAGTTTTTGGATGCCATTGATTTGTGTGGGAAACTAGTCCTGTGGGCAGTGAAGGCTTCTTAGCCTGCGTGTGATGGAGTCACAAGAGCTTTTTGAGGAGAGAGTTCCGTAGAGGTCAGTGTGAGAATGAAAAGTAAAAATCAAAAAGAGATAAAGGGCCTTCAGGGTCATACTAAATGTTAGAGAAAACTAAGCAAGAGGAGGGCACAGAAGGCTGAGAAGCTGTGTGCTCACCATGATGAGCTTGGCATTGAGGGGCAGACTGATGGGTTGCAAGAATACCACCAGAGGCAGGGAAGACAGAGACAACCAGACTGTCCAAGAAATCCATTTGATTGGCCCCGTCTTCTCCCATAGCATGCCCTGCATCTCGGTTCTTTTAAAACACCCTCCCTTGCTTCTCCCATCTAGGATGGCACTCTGCAGTCTGGACCTTTCTTGACGTAGGTCCCCTTGGGCTGGAGACTGTATCATAGGAAGAAGCACTTCCTGGCAGTTCCCAGCTGGATGGGTGGGCTCATCTCATCACCCTGACAGCTGCTTCCTGATGTTCTAAGTAGTTCTTAGTGTGAGCTGTTTGTTTTTCTCTTTGGCTCTCTACATGGTATCATTAGTTCACTGGGGCTTGACAAGCTTTATCCTAAAGTGAATGGTACAAGTGAAGACACGTTGAAACTCCCTGAAGTAGAAGCATTCCTGGTCTCTGGAAGAGATGAGATGTAATACCAATTATACAGTGCTTTCATCTTCAAAGCCCCGTGCAAACATTGTCTAATTAACCCTCCTCACTATATACCCAGAAGGCAGGGAAGCATCATTAAGCCTGGGCTTCATAGGGAAGAGACTGGAAACTACAAGGCAAATGACAAGGCCTCCACCAGAATGGCTTAGCGTTGGTGCCAAAACTAGCAAAGAAGAACTCCTGACCCTCACTCCTAGGCCGGGGCCACGGAGGGAATCAACACTCAAACATAGATTTATTGCAAAGGTCATGCCCAATATCTCATCTTAAAGCTTATCAGAGAATAAGGAAATAAATCGTGCTCCGGCAGGGAGGCATACTTTGGGGTCCCGGGGCTGAGTTTGTACTGCCTAGTCCCATGACCTCACCATACTTTGAATTCCTCATCTGCCAAAGGGGCCCTGTGAGCCTGCAGTTGCCAGCCGATCACAGTGCTAAAACAGCTGGTGAAGTCTCAGAAGAAGAACTTTAATGATGTCCTCAGACATGGATCGTGTTATCCTCTGGGAAAACTGTAAGAGAGGTGAGCGTACATTCTCCCTCCCCTGTCACTTCCTTTCCTCAATACCTCTTCCCTTGCATCCTCAGTCCCTCCTCCGGCAGGGTGATCTCAGAAACAGCCCCCAAGTCCCTGGTTTGAGCTTAAGAAGTAGGTTAAGGTTGCACTCGCACCAAGAGGCTTTTCATTTTTGCTGTGTCTAGAAGCCATGGTAAGCCAGGGTGAAGTCCTGAATGGTGCTCTGCCCTCACTGCAGAGAAGGCACATGAGTTGGCCAAACCCCAGCATCCCACCTCCCCACAGCACCGACTCCAGTAGTGGCAGGTGGTGATTTGTGACTGTTTACCAGAGCCAGGCTCTAGTCTGAAAGGAAGTTACGTGTTACAGGGGAAAAGATGTGCTCTGCTTTTTCTACTACTGTGAAATAACTTCTGTGCCTTACTTTCTTCATAGCTAAAGGTAACTAGGTACACCCACTAGGGTGACTAAGATGATTAAATGACTCAGTGCCCATTGAGGCTCAGCACAGAGCCAGCTACATGAGTGTCACAATGAACTATTGTCGCAGGTACTGGTTTGTACTCTGGGTACCCGTGGTGTACCTGTAGGCTGGTGGCATTAGTCCCAGTTATAGACAAGAGGCTGAAAACTCCAAGTGCACATTTCACAGCAAAGCACCTAAGTAGTGGTAGATTTGAGCCCTTGCTACCAGATCACACTATGGAGGATTCACAGCTTCCAAGTCCTTCCAGGGAGCATCGTTGGGCTGCCAGTTACCAGTCTGGTCTCAGGTCTCAACTTGTATTAATTAAACATAAAATCCTGTTTGTCTTGGTTTGCTCATATTTATTTATTCGTCTATCTAATTAGAGATAGGGTTTCATGTATCTTAGGTTGGATTCAAACTCATTATATAGCTAAGAATGGCTTCTCTCCACTTCCTGAGTGCTGGAATTACAGACATGCTCCACCGACACCCATCTTATGCAGTGCTGGAGACTGAGCTAAGAGTATTTTGCATGCTAAACCAGCAATCTACTAACTGAGCTATAACCCCAGCCATTTTTGTTTATCTTTAAAACACACACACAAAAATATCCACCACAAAAGTTTGGCCACAAGCCCCCAAAACAATGAGAAAGGTTTAGAAAATTCTAGAAGACTCTCTCTTCAAACATGTAGGGTTTTCAGTACCTGTTGCAGGCTGAGCTGAACTTGTACTATAAACAAGTGGATGGAGGGGAACCAGGATTTGAGGGCTTAGGTTATCTGCACTTCATGGCTCCTCCCCTGGTGGGGATGATTGACAGTAAGGCATTGGACCCAAGATACCAAGATAGTTTAACAGGGCCCAGAGTCAGAAACCTGGCAGAGAAGGCAACATGGAAGACATTTCACATCGTCATGAGTAACAAACCTGCGCCGCACATTTCCTAAGCTAGAAAGCCCATTCTCTTTAAGATCCCATATATTCTTGTTGCCTGCTCCCTCCTAAAGTTCTCCAAGGAAGGCCACTTGTCAGAGGGAGGGACCCGTGGGTCTACAGAGCTCTGAGTCCCTTTAGGAAGGCAGAAGGAAGTGGGTTCTTGGCACAATCTTTAGAATCCTGTGGTTCTTGGTCTGCACCACAGGAATTTCCCCAGTCCTAGCTGATCCTGATTGCCAGCTTGACCGGATCTGAAGTCAACTAAGACCACATCTCTGGATGAGTCTGTTAGCACATTTCCAGGAAACTCTAACTCAAGTGAGTAGATCCTCCCCCAGAGTGGGTGGCACCTTCCTTCGGAGGCTCACACATAAAGAAATCTGAAAGAAAAGCTGTCTGCCTGCCTTCATCCCCGGTGGGTCACTGCATCCACCTAGTTACTGAGGCTGCCCTTCATTGACATCCACATTCTTCAGTTTTCCAATGTGGGCTGAAGACCAATGGCTCTCCAGGAATTCTCCAGGCCTTCAGAGATAGACTGTGCTGCTGAGATGTTCAGACTCACTGACCGAACAGATGCAGGGTTCTCAGCCTGTCCAGTGTGAAGACAGACATTGCTGGACCACCTCCACCATATCCAGTTGAATATCTTCTCCTTGTAACATCAATGCATCAATTTCCATCACTTTTGTTCCTCTAGGGAAAACACCAGCCCTCCTGGTTTGATGTTGTTGGTTGTTTGTCTTTCTGTCTTGTGACAAACTATCCTGAAGTCACCAAAGACAGTGAAATATTTCTGTTTAGAACCCTGCTTAGGCCTTGGGGATGTCCACTCTAAGGGGCTGTGGACCTGTCCTGCTGTATTGCCCTCCCTGTTCCCCAGGTCACAGGCGTGGAAGGAGGATGCATCCTTCCTTCTCCATAGCAGCAGCAGCAGTAGCAGCGTTGTTTTCAGAACTAATCAGAGGGTCTCTTAAATGACAGCGCCATCTCATTCTGCCTTGTGATTTGGCTAGCAGGAGCAGCTCCGTCTGCACCCCAGGATAGGAATAAGCAGACATCACAGTGATCTTTAAAAGACAGCGTCCAGCTGGCTATTCCTTTCCACCTGCAGCAGCCACCCCCTAGGCACTCCGACTCAGGTGATGAGGTCCAGGGGTAATAATTATGCTAGCAGCACCCAGCTGCCTGTAGAACGTATTGCACTGTAATGCTGATCTGAGCATTGTTCCCTGTTCTCCCAGCAGGATTTTGCTACAATTTGTACATATATCCTTCACCCTCATGAATAATGTTCCCATTCAAATCTGTCATGGCAGACTGTGTGTTCTGGAAGCCCCTTAATGGCAAAGGTGAGTGGTTTGCCAAGCTCAAATGTATTTTCCGATGCCTGTTTCCCACTGGTTGTGCAAATGGCACCCATGGTGCCCAGGCTCTGCCTCATTGTCACTGCGTTATCCTTTAACAGGCATGGCGAGTGCTCCCTGTGCCCAGCATGCTAGAGGATGAATAGAAACATAATGTTTCTGCCAAGTTGAGTTTTCATTTAAGCAGAGTGAGCAGGAGAAGAAACAAACAGTAGGGGGAAGATGTACAACTCACACTGAGGTGAGACCGTGGCGAAACTGGGCCAGATGTCTTTGTTGTGAGGCCTTCTGATACCTCCCACAGACAGCTGCTGCACGGAGGGAGGCCATTGTGGGGTGAACTTGAAGGACTTTTCCCCCTGTAATAAGGCTAGCACTCTATTTGGGACATGCCTCCTAAAACAGGACACTGGTCCTGCTTCATGCCGCCTGGCTCGTCTATCACGACCCTAACCTACAACCTCAGCCTCCCTTCCGTCTGCTGCACTGCCCTATCATTAGACCCGAAGAGCTCTTTATGCCCCTGTGGGGAATATTTATCACACCTTTTTGTGTGTGTGAGAGAGCAGACTTTTGTATGTCTGGGTCCCTACCTCCAAAAGTGAGCCAGTGCTGCCTTCTGGCATTTTCCGCCTTAATTGGCAATTAAGCACACTGGCGTTCCCAGCTGTACTGATTTTTATTTTAAAGCAAGTATTGATTACAATTCTCTAGTAAGTGTAATAAAGGAGTGGGAGGGTCAGTACCTCTAACAGGTATGATCTCACAAGAATAAGGTGTTGACCCAGCAGTTTTCAGGATGGTACAGAGGGCAATGCTGTGTGCTATGGCTTGACATCCCAAGGTACAAGAAGGCTGCCTGAGCTTTTCCCCCACTTGGTCAGAACCCATCTCAGTGTCAGAATACCAGCTTTTGACCTGAGCCTGGTTATCCTACCTGAGTTGCTGATTCAGGTTTTTCAAGTTGCTCTCTGGTATGACTCAGTGGTGTTTCCTGTGTGGTCAAGCATCTTACCAACACGAGAAATGAGTATTCCCAAGGCAGGCATGCTGGGCCTAGGGGTCTGCACGAAGTAAGCAGATTTCCACTGGTGTATCACTACTGATGATCTTAATGGAACAATCCCCGCCCATGGGATGGGCTGTGGGGCCCTGGAAGAGCCCTCTTTGTGTGATTAACTTCCGTGTACTTCATGAGGTTGAGTGGTTATAAGGAGAAGCAAGTAATTCCTAAGCTTGATCGTTATGCTTGCTAACCTGCAGCTGTTCCTGGGACCCTTGGCCTTCATGCTAGGCCTAATTCTCTTTGAAGCTGTGATCACCTCTCCCCAGAACTCAAACCCCAGCAAGTCATCAAGAACTGAGTGTGTGTAGCGATGATAATCAGCCTTATAGTTTGCAAATAGAACAACCCAGGAAAGACAGGCTTGTTTTGTTTTAGCTGCATTTAAGAGCTTTAAAAAGGAGGAGAGGGAGAGAGAGGGGGAGAGAGAGAGAGAGAGAGAGAGAGAGAGAGAGAGAGAGGAGAACAAGGTTTTAAAAATAGAAAAATATTTCCAGAAGTTGTTCGTCAAGCCATATGTGAAGACCAGAGTCGGGCCCAGACTACCTGACTCTCAGGTCCCAAATTTGACCTCCTCTGATAGTTGCAGGGATTGGGAAACACAGATTTCCTTAGCTAAAAAGGGAGATCAGTCTGTTTAAGATGAAAACCGTCAGGGGTAGAGACACAGCTCTGTTGGCTGAGTGTTTGCCTAGCAGGTGTAAAGTCTTGATTTGTGACTGAACTATTTCCCTAGCCACAAGTAGGAGACCATACCCTCCTTCTGGGATGGTATTCAGCCAGTATTTCCCTCCAGCAGAGTCCCAGCTGTTCATCAGTTCTACCACTGGGTCATTAAGAAATTTGACTATGCAGTTACTTCTCACATTACATTTTAATAATAATAATAAAGACAATGAGGAAGGGAAGATAGGACAGTCAGCAAGGTGCTTGCTGTGCAAGCAAGGCCCCAGCCTGATGGCTGGCTTTCCAGCTTGCAGTTTCAATGTTGGAAGTTGCAAAGAGAAGAGTCCCTATGCTCATTGTCCAGTCAGACTAATCATTGAGTCCTGGGTCCCAGTGAGAGGCCATTCAGAAAACAGAGGTTTGATGTGGGAGTGTCATATATCAATCTGTTGATTTCATTGGTTAAGTAATAAACAAGCTGCTTGGCCTCATAGCTTAGAACATAGGTGGGTGGAGTAAACAGAACAGAATGCTGGGAGAAAGAAGCTGAGTCGAGGAGTCGCCATGATTCTCCCACTCCAGGCAGATGCAGGTTAAGATCATTCCTGGTAAGCCAGCTCATGGGCTACACAGATTATAAGAAATGGGCTAGTCCAGGTGCGAGAATTAGCCTAGAAGAGGCTAGATAGAAATGGGCCAAGCGGTGTTTAAAAGAATACAGTTTCAGTGTAATTATTTTGGGTAAAGCTAGCCGTATGGGCGGCTGGGGACGTAGCCCGCCACTCCCTACTACTACAGAGGTTGACCTCTGCCTGTCACATGCACACTACCTAGAGCACAGGGAGACATACACCGCCACACACACATACACACCCCACATAAAGAAAGACTTCCAGATCATCTTCAGCTACCTAGTGAGACAGCCTGATTAAGAAGACCTTTTGTCAGACAAAATAACAAAAACAACCACAAAAAGGAGGTGGGTGGTCAAGATAATTCACACTATGGCTGCTTCCTCAGTTCCCTCTAAGCCTATTGCTGACATTATTACAATGTCCTTCTTTCCTCAACGTTGCTTCCTTTTCCTGGTGTGTATTTGCCTGATCTGTTGTTTTTCTCTCAAACACTAATAAAAATCATTTTTACATGTCCTCCCAATTCTATTACTAAATTATTTGTTTTTTGTTTTTTGTTTTGTTTTTCGAGACAGGGTTTCTCTGTAGCTTTGGTGCCCGTCCCGAACTAGCTCTTGTAGACCAGGCTGGCCTCGAACTCCCAGAGATCCGGCTGCCTCTGCCTCCCGAGTGCTGGGATTAAAGGCGTGCACCACCACCTCCCGGCCACTAAATTATTTTGTTAGTAAAGCTAAGAGCCTTTACTGACAACACAGGATATTCTCTGCCAATCTCATGACTACATTCATTTTTTTTTCCTCGCTGTGACTAAAACACCCAATACAAACAGCCTAACAGAATAGGGGTTGATTGTAGTCCCAGGTTTTAGTGGGCTCAGTCCATTACGGTGGGGTATGAATGCTGCATTTTGCAGCAAGGAAGCTCACGTCATGGTGGCCCCAGGGAGCAGGGAGGCAGAAATGCCAACACTTAGCTGGCTTCTCTTCTTCCCTCTTCATTCCATCCAGGCCCCCAGCCCATGGGGCGGTACCACCCACATCCAGGGTGGATCTTCCTCCACAGTTAGTGCTCCCTAACATCACCCTCAGAGACACTAAGAGATGTGCCTCAGTCTTCTCAATTCTAAATCCAGTCACGTTAACAATGCAGACTGATTATCACAGAGACGAAGGAAGATTCCAAGTCCACCATTTTCAGCACCAGTGCTCTATAAATGATGGTCATATGTGTGTTGTGGCCAAAGTTGTAAATGTGGCCATTGTTCATATGTCATCACGTTTCCTCTGGCGATACTCCATGATACTTGGGGTCACTATCATTCTGAAAACACTCTCATGGTCATATTCATGTTTGGATCAACTGAGTCCACTTTCAGTCTTTGCCTTATTGAGCTAACTTAAATTTGCCATGATCACACAACCTAAGGGAGAGAACAGATGTGCCAGCCGAATGCTATGGTAGAATGTAATGTGCTTTATGTAACATCCATGTACTAAAGGAAATCCAATAACCTCATGAAGGATTGGTTAAAAACAGATAAAACCTCAAGGCCAGTCCCAGTAACTCATTCCTCTGCCTCCTAAAGGTACACAACCTTCCCAAATAGCACCGCTAGCAAGGGACCAAGTGTTCCAACATGTGAGCCTAAGGGACCATTTCATATTCAAACAGCATTGTACCATGAGAACAGGGGAGATGTCCAGAGTGATAATGAGTTCCTGGCCACCTTCTCCAGGGAGAAGATCCAAAAACCTACATATCACCTGAACCATGAGAGAGAAAGATGATCCTGACAAGTCCACAGTTACCCCTAACAACAGTTCAACACTCCAACACTCCAGTACAGGGAGTTGTGCGAACACCTGCCTTAGTTACCTTTCTGTTGTTGTGAAGAGATACCATGATCAAGGCAACTTTAAATGAAAGAGTTTATTGGGGCTCACAGTTCCAGAGAGTTAAAGCCCATGATCATCATGGAAGGGTGTATGGCGGCAGGCATGTCACGGGCATAGTAGCTGAGAACTTGATCACAAGCACAGAGCAGAAAGAAAGAAAATTAACTAGCAATGGTGTGGGCTTCTGAAAGTACAAAGTCCACTCCCTGTGATGTACCTCCTCCAATAAGACCACACCTCCTAATTCTTCCCAAACAGTTCCACCACCTGGAGCTCAAACATTTAAATATATGAGCTTATGGGGGTTATTCCCATGAAAACCACCATAACATGTTCCTTGGGAATCACCATAGCAATATTTTATTTTTCTTGCATGACTGGAGATTTTTTCCATATGTTCTTATGTATTTGAAATAAAAAAAAATTGAAAAAGCACAAATTAAAAAAGTAATTATTGTGGGTTTGCCATGTGGCTCATTTGGTAGAATGCTTGCCTAACGTATAGGAAGTCCTGGCATGATGACACAGGCATGCATTCCTAGTGCTTGGTGTAGAACATCATTATCAGAAAGTCAAGCTGATCCTTGGCTATATATAGGGAGTTTGAAGCTGGCCTGAGATAGACATTGTTTAAACACAATGTCATTTATCTTCAATGTGAGAGTCTGCTTTTGAGTAGTTACTATGGATAGTCTCATGAATATACGTAGCTTTTACTCGGTCCCTTTCTTTCCCCTGGCTAGCAGCCTAACCACCAAGAGTAACCAAATCCTTTACTCAGAGGTGGACTTGCTCTCCAGGAGCCAAGCAGCTATGCTTCTCTTTCCCCCACTTATCCTGGAAATAAAAATGGGAAGAAAACAAGCCTAACACGAGTACCCTCGCCACTTGTTACCTGTGATTAGTTCTCCGATAGAACAGACCAGAAGTAGAAACAGTACTACTTCCACTATACTTCTGGAATCTTCTAGAAATAGCTCCTTGCCTCTTTTGCAGAGTCTGTTTAATGAGTCAGCTTAGAATTTTGAGTATAACGTTTTATGTCAGATTTGACAACTAAGTTCAGATAATCATCTTTCATTTCTAAAGTAATCAAGAGGAAGGCCACTTTGCGTCCACTGCCATATTGTCTCACTTTTCTTATATGACCTATATTTGAAAGGGGGGGGGGAAGCATAGTGCTTCTCCAGGGTATCTGTAATGCTCATTATCTCTGTCATCAGAAAGCACTCATTAACTCCTAATTGGGTAGGTGCTTAGTTAGATGGTCCCTGCAATTTCAAGCTATACCGAGCTGAGAGCAGAACTCATGAGGGAAGACACTGGAGTCTGCAGAGGGTTTCATTCCATACCTTTGAAAGTATGTTCAGTCCCAAGGGATTTGTTCTGTGTGAGTCTCCAGATAGCGAGGCATAAGACGAGAGTGGGGAAGGGAGGGACGGTGCGCATGCCTGCTGCAAACGGAGTCTAGTGTCTCTCCCTGAAATATAGATATGCACATATCTACATTCCTTGAAACAAGCCCCTGTAATGAAGGCATCTCCCCCCAGAGACCTGTATATTTAATTAGAATGAATTTCTGTACAGCTTGGCTCACCAGGATAGCCTCAAGAGATGAACGTCTTGTTATGGGAAAACCCAAGAGACTCAGCAGCCAATCTTCCTCTGGCATCCTTGGTACGGAGGGTGTGGGAAGCCCAAGTTCTCTGTCTGTGATGAAGACACAGAATGGAGTCCCTGCCTGCTGACCATTTTCAGGAACTCAAGTGTCCTGTTGTTTGCTGCAGTGGATCCCCCTGCATCTCTGGGGCAGAGTTCAAACCTTCAGAACCTGGCCTTGACTCTCAACTATGGCAGCTGAGCAAGCGTCTCCCTGTTGCCTATATTTAAAACATGATGGTTCCCATACCCAGTGGACTGAAGTCCTTCAAATGCAAACTTTATTGTCTTTCTGTTCCAATAAAAAAGGCATTCTTGTTTACAGCCCATGTTGGTCCATTGTGCTCCTTAACCCCTTCTGGAAAAGGTTTTAACATGAACGGTTTACATGGGCACTTATGGCGTAAAGAAAAAATGTAATGGTCTCAAGGTGATGATATTTTGGATAATTTCAATTTTTGAAGCTAAAACACAAATAGGCACTGAAATTTCTTATGCAGCCAAAATAAAAATTAAAGCATATTAAAATATCTTATGTTGCACCGATTCTTTCAGTTGACAAAATATGAATGAATCTTTAAAACCATTCATTGAGGGAGACAAAGACCATCATTTACATTTCAATAGTAAAGTTTGCTGTCCTTTGCTAAATTCAAAAGCTATGAAAAAATTGCAGGTTCATCTTGGAAAACTCTCCTTTTTTCATGAATGCAGTTTTTAATTTTATCATTTTATATTCAACACTCACTACACACAATTAGCACATATATAGTAATGTTTTTCTGAATCCATTAAAACATTTCACTGAATTGTCATGGTTTCATTTGATTCATGAATTTATACAGAAGAAAACAATGTTTTAAAAAACTAAAATTATGGTTTTTGTTAAATCATTCAGTTTTATGAAGACCCATTTTCTACTGCTCATCAACATTTCATGAAAGATATACAGTGCAATGTATTAAGAAAAACAATTTGTGTTTTCTCTCCTTTCTGTGAAATCAAATGTGTATAGAAGTGAAGACCTTTACTAGTGGATGTCTTTCATCCTAGTGACCCATCGCACGCTACTATGAATCCTCTTCCTAGCCTATGAAATTTCGAAAGTGATGTAGATACAGAATGTTGAACTCACATTGGAGGGTGTGTTGAGTAAACTATGCCGGAAAGTGCCACATTTGCACAAACACATGCCACGTTAGCCACTCTGATCATGTGTATTAGGTACCTAGAGATGTCTTCTCAAAACTATCTCCTACTGTCTGCTTAAAAATGAGCAGGTGTTCCATGGAAGCAGTGCCCACCTGGGTTCCTGACTGCATGGTAAAACGTGTTCTGTCACTGTGGAAAACAACTTCAGACGATCGACGCGGGCAAAGTTTCATTTTGGCCCTTGTTTCCGATTTCTCCCACAGCCACTTGTCCCTGTGTCTTTGTTTCTTTGCATGTGTGGTTACACAGCACATCATGGTAAGAACATGTAGCAAAAGGAAAACTATTTATTTCGTGAACAACACACATAGCAAGGATGGACACACACACACACACAGATACTGAGGTTCGGTATCCATCCAATGACTTAGCTTCCACTAGACTCCACCTCCTGAAGGTACCATTGCCTTCCCAGAGCACTATAGGCTGGGATTCTGAACGTCCAAACTGTACCAACCCATAATACCAACCAACCTGTGATTGGTGTCACTTTCAAATATTTCTATTAAGGAAAGTGTTTCAGAAGGGCTTCTGCCTCCGGTGTGCATATACCACAGATCCCGGTGGTAACTAGCTCTCACAGTAGCCTTTAGAAAACTGTTGTGTCAAGGATGCTTACCAAACAAACAACAAATTCTCAAAACCAAACCCAAAAGATATTTCCCAGGACCTAGCAATTGAACAAAGAATAAAGTCATGACCAGCCCCACTCTAGAGCAGGAAGCTGTCAATTCAGAGTTGCTGGGAGTCGGGTTAATTTTTAAATGGTCTGAGGTGATTAGGAAACCAGCCCCACTCTAAATGTAAATAAGTCCCCCACTCACTTCCTTCAGGAGGGCTCTGATCTGGGCAGTCTCCAGCTACTGAGCCTGCTGATGAACTGAAGAACTGCAGCCTGGTTCATGATTAACCAACCCGCCCTCGGAAGCCCTGGCTTAGCAGCCATGGTTGTAAACACAAGCACACCCAGGACCTCTTTCTTGACAGGTTCACTGGGGAAAGTTGGTTTGTCACCAAAAGTGTTGATGATGGATTGCTGACCAAATATTTAGCTGAAGGTGGTGTCATTTCCTTCAACCAACAAGTCTGAGAAGTAATTTAAAAGAACATCCCAGCAATTGAATTTTTGGTCCTTTTTCTGATAACAGTATTTCTGTCCCTTCAACTCCTGGCTTCTGGAAAGAGCGGGATGAATTATTTATTTCCCCACTAGCTCGCTCCAGCTCTCTCCCTGTGCAGGCGCTATTCATTCCTCTATCTTATCGTAACGAGCCAGGTCAGCCCAGAGCTGAACTTAAATCACGACTGCTTGGTGTTGCTGGCTTTATGGGTCTGGATGGCCTACTTTATGGTGTTTGTACTTCCCTGCAGTTGGTGTGCTAGTCTAAGATTGTGTAACTGCTTTACCCCAGGAACCCTCATAAAAATGAGAGAGCCAGCTCATAAGACTAGCCACTGTGCAAAACTGTAAATAGCCTCCCCTGAGCAAGATGGACCCAAGGCTTCTTCAAAAAGTGCCAGGGATGCTCCCATAAGCTGGGGGGATCCTGTTTGTTCTGGGAATGGCAAAGCTGATTGTTCTATCCGTGTTTTGCAACCCAACACCATTTCCTCTCTCCTGTTTCCCTCTGTTTCCACCCTGCCACTGTTTGCAGGCACAGGAAGAGCCGGGAGGGCTCAGATGAGGACAAGGTCTCTGCTGGAGCAGTCTTGTTGACAGGCCTGGTGACTATCCAGCCTCCTTCTCGCTGTGTTTGCATGAGTGATTAAATAAATAAACATTCCCTGTACAGCTGCTGTTTTGCTGTCTGTTTTCAAGATTCAGGGATGTGCTATAGAACAACCTACTGGGAGCTTAATATATTGAGCTGACGTGGGTTTGGGGATTATTTAGTGGTCCAAATTGCTTATAATACTCCCATTGCTGACATACTAAAGCATGCCATTAATCTTCCTCTACTGGCCACTAAAAGCAGTGTACCTTAGTTCAAAACAAACCAAATAGGCTGGGGAAAAGAAAGATTCAGCCAGTAAAGTGTTTGTTGGACAAACACAAGGACCTGAGTTCACTCTCCAGAAACCCACATATAAATCTGAGTGTGGTGTGTGTACTTGTAATCTTAGTACTGGAAAGGTAGAGACAAGCAGATCCCTGGGGCTAACTGGCCAAGGGCTAACCTAGCCTAATTGGTCGATTCCAAACCAGTGAGAGACATTGCCTCAAAAACAAAAGGTGGATGGGTTCTAAGAACCAATACTTGGGGTTTATCCTTTGTCTCCACATAAATGTGCAAACATACAAGTGTCCCCATTATATCCAACACACGAACAGCCTCTCTGGTGATAGTGGCATTGGAGTGAGGGACTAGAGGAACTGAAGGTGACTAGAGGAACTCAAAACTGTGTGTTCAGTAGGGGAAAACTAGCCTGTGCCGCACTGGCTAGAGAGTCAATTCTTCAGTTGTTGGTAGAATGAAATTGAGCTAAAATTAACTGCAAAGTCATGTATGTTTGACCACTCCGTAAGTAAACAGACTGAGGGGAGGCTGTGCAAGGGATAGCGGCATACAGCAGCAATTCTCAAAGATGTCTTCATTTCAACATCACCTAGAAATTTGACAAAATTCAAGGCATGGAAACCTTCCCCAGGAAAGAGTGATGCCACTGAAATTTGAAAACCACTCCTAGGAAGAATTAACACAGAGCCAGGCAGGAACCTATCACATACAAATTTCCAGGTGAAGATGAGAGCCCACATCAGCCGCTCTAACAGAGGCCATAAGCACCCATTTCTTCAGGAACCCTAGAGCTGTGTGACCCTTCATCCCTTTGAGGAGCTTCTGCTTTTGTCTGTTCCCTTCTGCTTAAGGCAATCTCTTGATGGTTTCCTTTACTGCGAAGCTTTCTGGTAACGAGAGCTTGAAGTAGAAAGTGAAGGGTTCTATACTACCATGTGCAGAAGAAAAATGGTGAGGCCTGGACTATTAATGGGAAGCTCAGATGGCATTAGCTCATAGGGCCACAGACTATGTTATAAGTCATGAGCAATGAGAGGGCCCATCCCATTATGAGGTCACAAGGGACTCGCCGGGACATCATATTGTGAGACCATGATGGGGCTCCAGGAGGATGTCCCATAATAGAGCAATAGATGGCTAAGTAGGGACATTCCATCATAGTATGATAAAAGACATCCCATAATGAGACCATAGGTGACCAGAAAGCATATCATTCCATTATTATGTCATAAGCATCAAAAGAGGTTTCCATTATGGGCCCAAGGGAATAGAAGGGATGTCCTATAGTAGAAACATAGGAACCAGAGAGAACATCCATCCTGAGGTCATAGGAAGTGTCTGCTCATAGGAATACAAAGGGTGTTCACTGACATTTTCATAAAATAGTATGGCCACCCTTGACTAAAAATTAGACCAAATGAGAACTATCTGGAAGTCTCTGTAAATATCAAAGTTTTCTCTGAGAAGAATCTGCAGAGACAATAAATTGAGAAATCTTTTTTTTTGTTGTTGTTGTTTTCATTGACATGAGGCATAAAGCATCTATCAAACCAAAATCCTGACGAAGGGAGAATATAACGCCTAATTTTTAAGTCTGTGGATGTTTCCTACACTGCAAAAGCAAGAGGCAGCTACAGAAGGTGGGCAGGGTCACTGCAGTAAATGTACTGGGCACAGGGCACTGGGCGATGGGCACTCCTGTATCAATCCCACCCAACAAAGGAAACCAACTGATATTCAATAAGTTACTACTAATTGTGATGTATAAATCCTTCTTGGAAGCCAGAAGCCCTGCACTCTGAAGGAAAAGAGATAGGCTTGACCCAAGGCTAGAAGCAACAGTTACATTTGCAGGTGTGTCTTGTAGGGTCTTGAACATGGAGACATCCTGTACCTGCCCTACCCTGACTGGAATTCTCCTTCCTGTGACACTCCTGTGACATGTCAGCTCTGATCAGATTCATCCCTGCATAGAACTCAACACTCATAAACCCAGGATTCTCACCAAGGTCTGCCTGCTTGACATTGTCATTGTCTAGGGTCAGAAACTGTTTGATTGACACAAGAGATTTCTGCTGTTCTCTTCTGAGCGTCATTTTTGCTCACCTGGCCCCAAGGAGTGATTTACATCCCTTCATTCTCCCTGCCCTCCATCCAAAACAATTTTCCCATGGAGGATAAAACTCTGAATGAGAACTTTCATGATGCTCAGAAGGCTATGGTGTTTGATCAGTTGTTGGCTGGTAGGTTGGCTGGCTGACACCCAGAGCATATATCACTTTAACTTCATGAATCATTCACCCATAACATCAACCATCCTCTTTGTGGTCTTCACGCCTCTCAGTGCGGCATCTAGCTAAAAAGAAGATAATCGCGTTGATTATCCACAGAAGCTATCAGACCCAGGGCAAGCATAATGAGAGAAGTGCCCAGTTTCTCTTTAATAGTTACTAATAACAGGAGAGCAGAAGCACTGAAGCCACCCTCAGAAGTACATAAACACATAGTAACAACATCATTATAGTTCAGTCTGTTTCCTGTTTCTCTCCTTCCTTTGCATAAGACCAAAGACAGCAGAAAGCACACATCACTCTCTGCCCAAAGTGGGTGTCGTGCATGTGATCTATTTACTTACCACAGATGTTGATTTATAGTGAGAATCCTATTCAGAGGAGCTGGCTATTGTACTCAAGCCTTGTGGTGGTTCCCAAGGAGGTGGGGTTAGCTTGTTGACCTGCCTCTCCTCCTCAGGCCTTTTGAGAAGCTGCTGTTCAACATCAGCTGCAAGGGTCTCCCTCTCTGAGAAATGCCCCCCTCTGTGCTTTTTCTGTTGTTACTGAAAAAAGATGGAGCAACTTGCGGTAATCCCAGTGAGAAAGACAAAGATTATGTTTCCCCTCAACTGTGGTTTCTAGGTTTCATAGATATATAAAATCATAAGGGTACAGATGGCATGGAGCAAGCTGGGGAACAAACAGGACTAATTAGGGAGAAGTGTGAAGTTGGAGGGACAGTGGTAGATGTGGGATACACTCAGAGTACACTGCACATTTGCATGAAAATGGCCTTGGATAACCCTATATAATAAGATTTAACTAAACAAACAGACAAATAAGAAACAAAATAGAACAGGGTGGGGGAGACCAACCTACCAAGTATCTGTACTGACTTATTGCCTTTTCAGTTTTCTCCTCTATCTCTGCTTCTAATTCCTGCCTTGTTCTATTCTGCCCTGCCATAGGCCGAAGAAACTTCTTCATATGTAAACCAATAAAAGCAACACATATAAAGAGGGACTTCCCACACCAGTTAGCCACCTAGAATATCAGCATACTATATTCATGATGTCTGTGGGCCAAACAGTATAGTTTCAGGTTTGCCAAGTGAGAAAACCAATTCGTCACCAAGGGCCAATGAGAGGTCATGGCTGGTCAGTGGCAACAAATCAGTGAAAGCTAAGACTCTGGGTGGGCTCTTGGGAAAGCTGCCTTGACTATGTCGGTCAAAACTTCTGTTGTAAGAAGGCCACTTGTTTGTCCCAGCTGCTCAGCCCCAAAATAATCATATAGAAACTGTATTAATTAAATCACTGCATGGCCCATTAGCTCTAGCTTCTTACTGGCTGTTACATCTTAATTTAACCCGTTTCTAGTAATCTGTGTATCTTCATGAGGCTGTGCCTTACTGGGTAAAGTTCCCAGCGTTTGTCTCCAGCAGGGCTCCATGGCTTCTCCCTAACTCCTCCTTCTTTCTCCCAGCATTCAGTTTAGTTTTCCCCGCCTAGCTCTATTGCCTGCACAGGCCCAAGACAGTTTCTATATTAACCAATGGTATTCACAGCACACAGAGGGGAATCCCACATTACACTTCAGAAAAAAAGAATGGTGCTATTTTTTAAACTAAATGGAGTCAGTTGTTCAACTAGTCAGCCGGCTGGAGTGCTCAGAGCAAGCCCTTACAAGAACATCTCTTCTTCCCATGCCCTTGCTTTCTGCTTGACTTGTTTTGTTTTGTTTTTTGTTTTCAGTGATGAAGTTCAAATCCAGAACCTATCAATGCACGAGCTTTAAAGGAATTTTATGCTCACAGAGAGGGGAAGACTAGCTGTGTAATAAACATGGTGGCTCAAGAATGACCTTAATCTAAGAGTTTTGGGACTCCGGGGTGAGTCTCACAGAGAGAGAGAGAGAGAGAGAGAGAGAGAGAGAGAGAGAGAGAGAGAGCAATCCCACTCACTTGGAGTCACTTGGGTTGATGAAGCTCTTGGCACAGCAGTCCTAGCTACCGACCTCCCACCCTCTCAGCCAAACCCCTGGGGCCTCCCCTTTCGGGAGCATCCTGAAGGCATTTCCAGACAGTAGCAGTCCAGTTCTTCACTGCACAGGGCCCTGGGACAGGAGCTCTTTCACGCTGAGGGAGTGTTCATAATTATGTAACTAGCAAATCAAAGTGTGGAGAAAAATCACCAGGAAAGCTTTCATTCCAAGGTATCTCTAATTTGTGCAATTATGCAAATGTACTGTGCAGCTCTCTGCAGATTTATTACTGTACTGGGACCACAGATACTAAAACTGCCCATCACAGTACACTTGGAATATTTATGCAAATGTATGGAGAGTGGAGGAGTAGGGGAGTGGCCTCATTTAAATATGTCAGAGTTGGAACCACTTGCTCTTCCCCCATGTTCTGAACCTTACTCTGAAATGGGACAGGACTTCTGGACTAACTGACCAGTTTCAAAATAAATGTGATGAGTAGCAAGTCCTAAAGAGAATGTAGTAGTTATGTGTCCTATCACCATGACAAACTACTAGACAAAAGCAATTTAAGAAGCCATGGTTAATTTTGGCCTGTGGTTCCAGGTCATTCCATCATGGTAAGGAACACACAGTGGCAGGAGCATAAGGCAGCTGACACATTGCATCCACAGCTCAGTTCTCTTTCTCCTTTTTATTTAGTTTAGCACCGCAGCCCATGGGATGGTGCTGTCAACCATCAGGATGGATCTGCCCACCTCAACGAACCCATTCTAGAAACTCCTCCATAAATGTGCTCAGAGGTTTGTTTCCATGGTGATTATAAATAACATCAAGTTATCAATCAAGATTAATTCTCAGAGAATTGTCTCCGTGCATAAAGCAAGAACAAAGAATGGCACATGAGTAATTTGTGTAGGGAAACAAGACCATATAACCACTGTGGGAAAGAAAGGCTTGTGAAGGCAGCCACACAGAAGCCTGGTTTGCTCCTCTTAGCCACTGTGAATGTCAGAACTGATTCAGTCTTTGCTGCACTTTAGCTAACGGTCCCTCAGGGCCTCAGGCAGTGTTGGAAACCAGAGAAACACCTAGGGAGTAGAGACTAGTAGTCCACTGGGGTGTGGCCCAGGAGGGGATGATGGGACCCAAGAACCTTTCTCTTTCTCTGCTTCCCCACCAACCAGGAGATGAACAGTTCCTCTCCAATGTATTCCTTATGGAGCCAACCGCCCACAGACTGAAGCTGAACTATAAAGCAGGCCTCTCCTTTTTATACAATATTTGTGTCAAGTGTTTTGCCGAAGTGAAAGTGGCCGACTCTCCTTTCACTTTTTGGTTGGCGGAGAGGAGAGTAGCAAGGTATCAAGTTGAAGTTAGTACGAATGATAACAGCCATCTTTGTGACCACATTGTAACAGCAATGTCCGATACCTTGACTTGCACCTCATTTTTTTTAGTTATTCAAAAATATCATGATTAGACTCTGATGTCCAAGTAAAATTAAGTCTCACCTTTTGTTTTACATACTTCTGCTCAACACTCTTTTAGGATTTATTTCCCGGAAGTGTGAAGCTGTACTCAGTTCAGTACCACTGTTCCCAGTATGTGGAAAGCCTCAGATTCTGGATTGGACAACTTCCCACAGTGCTGGGAGGTAGCTTTACCCTTTTCACACACACACACACACACACACACACACACACACACACACACACAGCTCTTTTAATTCTGCCTGTCCCACTGTCGTGTATCCCTTTATCTAATGCATCTGGAACTGAGATGCCATCTGGTTTTTGTAGAAACTCTGTCCGGCCTCCTTCCAGTTCCAAAGGGCACTCCAGATTAGCCCAAACCGATAAACATTCCTTTGACAAGGCCCTTCATTCTGGGGCTGATGAGAGCTTAATTTGAGCAATCAGCCTGGACTAAAGAGTGTACATTGTGTGTTCTTTGTCCTCTCCTCTCTCTTCCTCTTTTTCTCTCCCCCACACCCAGATGTAGCTCTACAGTGCTGTGAGGAAGGCAGTCTTGAGCAGGAGGAAAGACTAGGTATTCCTGTTCTTCCTGCCACCTGATAGCAACTCAGCTCCTTGCATGATTTCTGCCTTTAGACTTCTTGTTTCAAAAGTAGCAATGAAGCAATTTCTTCATCCTGATATCCTCATATACATCATGTACTTGGTTCATATCCCCTCCATTACCACCTCTTGGCCCGCCATCCTTTATTGTCTTCTCCCCTTATCCACAATTTATCTTTAGTAATATATATATTATAATACACACACACACACACACACACACACACACACACACACACTTAAAGCCTGTGTCTGAGGGCACAGAATTCCTCCTTGGTTATGGCCAATGCAGCCAAACCACTACTGGTAGCTGCAGAGTTGCAATTGCCAATTAGGACAGCAGTTGCTTAAGGGGCAGCTACTGAATTCAATGAAAAACTACAAGGGGCCACTGACAGCTCATGACTTCTGAATGAGAGAGAGTCAGTTCTGTCTAGCATTAAATATATATGCATATGTATTTAAATTTAGATAAAAATGTAATGTCTTTCTTTCTGAATCTGGTAAATTTCATTACCATGATGCTCTCTAACCCATCCACTTTCTTGAAACTGATACAAATTCTTTCTTCATTACAACTGAATAAAGCTCCATTGTGTAAATGTATCACTTTTTTATCCACTCATCTGTTGATGGACATCTAGGCTAGTTCTGTATTTTAGCTGTCGTAACTAGTGTTGTATTAAACACTGTTGAGCTAAGATCTCTATTGTATGCCCACTCACACTTCTTTGGGTATGTAACAGGAATACTAATTCTTGCTCATAGGGCAGTTCAGGTTTAGTTTTGTGAGAAACCTTGATTTTTATAGGGTTGCAACTAATTTATGTTTTCACCACAGTTGTGCAAGTGTTTCTCTTCCCTATATCCTCACCAACATTTGCTATTAGTTGTTTTCTGCTAATATCCATTCTAAGAACTCAAATAAATAACATCAATAATTAGCCCATCCCATCCATACAATTAAAAATATGGGAAATGAACCAAGCATATGGCTTTCAGAAGAAGTACAAATAATCAACAAATCCATAAAACAGGAAATACCCTATTCTTTTTTATTATACTTTTTTAAAAATTCGTTGAGAATACCAGACATGCCTATAATGTATTTTGCTTATATTCCCTTATATCTACTACAATTTATTTATATTCACTACCATCCCTCCCCCTAGCCCATCCCATACCTACCCCCACCTCAACACTCCCCACAAACTTGGCGTCCTCTCTTACTCTGTTTTTATAACTCACCAAGTCCAATTTGTGCCACCCACATACTCATCATGGGTGTGCATGTGCAATCATGGGATGCAGTCATCCATTGGAACGTGGTCAACCTATAGGAAACCACACGCTTAGACAGAACTGACTCTCATTCAGAGAGAGCTGTCAGCAGCCCCTTGCTGTTTTTTTTTTGTTTTTTTTTTTTATTAAATTCAGTAGCTGCCCCTTATGCAAGTGTAGTACTAATTGGCAATTGCAACTCTGCAGCTACCAGTAGTGGTTCAGCCACACTGGCCATAGCCAAGTGGGAATTGTGTTCCCTCAGAAACTGACTCCATTATAGCAGCTAAAGGCAATTTTTACCTAGACGTCTATCCCTCTATAGTACTCAGGATTCAAAGGTTGAAGTGAAATTCTGCTCACTCAGAGAGGCTGACTAGCAAGTAGCTAACCTTCTCTCCTAGCTAGTGTCTCCCCCAAAACAGGGCATCCTTCTGGTCTGCCCCACTAACTACACATGGTTCCTCCCACCACTTCCTGTCAGCTAGTTGCTGACTCAGCCTCCTGACCCCATATTAATTTTATTTAATCAAACAAATGTAACATGTCTTTTCATTATTAAGCAAATATTCCACTGCATAAATGAATATAAGACATCTTAAATTAATATTCTACAACAATCCCTCTGTGAGGGGTGGAGGCACATGAGGTTCTCTCCATTCCGTGTTAGAATGTTGGTTGGCTTGTTCAAGTGTAGGTCTTGTGCAATCAACCAAAGCTGTTGTGAGTGCAGTCCTGGCACACCCAGAAGACACTGTGTCTCTCTACTCCTCCGTAGTCACTGTCCTCCTCATTCCTCAGTGGCCCCTGAGCACTGGAGGGGGCAGTGCTAGAGACGGGCCATCTATGACTCAGCATCCTCCTGGCACTTACTCTCTGCACTTTGACTACCTGTGAGTTTCTGCTTAGTGGTTGTCTACTGAACAGAGAAGCCTCTCTTATAAGGTCCGAGAGCTTCACTAACTTGGGTATAGAGACACAGGTTTTTCAGGGCAGTATGATAACTATGTCTATTTAGTGAAATAACAGTATTGGAATCACTCCTGGGGGCTGGGGGCTCCCAAACTGTAGGCTCCTGGCCATATTTACATTATCGGGCATGTGTTTCCTTTTGCAGATTATAGCTAAAATCCAATGAGAATCCGGTTAGTCACCCCCATAACATTCACGCCACACTTAATGCACTACTGTTACATTAGTCACAATTGTAGCTGACAGCATTTCCAGCTGGGTTAGACTGTTGGTGACAACCACCCCTCAGGAGCCTGCATAGCACCTTCTAGCAATTTGAAATTAGGGAGGAAACCTCCTAGTCAATACCAACCTTATTTCTCCATTTTCTGTGACCAAAGTATGTGGTATCTTCAGCACAGAATCAAAACTATTAAATTATGATGGGCAACCAAAAGCAACGGCAATAGCCTGTGTTGTTGGAGGGGATCTCTTGGACACTCCTTACCAACAACTCAAGCGGCAGTATCCCTCACCCAACACTGGCCTTCTTATCTGGCAACCTATAGCTTCTGGGAGGAGCATTATCCTTGGGTAGGTTAACTTCAACTTAACTCTTTTTATAAAATAGGTTCCCGTGTGGTCTTTCCAAATGTCCTTGACATTAGTTATCCACATCTACCCTAACCTCTCATCTGTCTCTCCACATAGATTTCCCTATCCATTTTTCTCCATTCCCCTTCATATAGCCTCTGCTTCTTTGGGAGTAAAATCTGCATGTGTGTGTAGTCAGAGACTGCTCCTTCATTTCCTGGCTGCCTAGACCCAAATAATCACAAAGAAACTATAATAATTACAACACTGCTTGGCCAAAGGCTTAGCTGTATTTCTAGCTAGCTCTTACATCTTAAACTAACCCATTTCTATTCATCTGTGTATTGCCCAAGAGACTGTGGCTCACCTGAAAGGTTCTGGCATCACCAATCACTGCATTGTGTGAAGCGGCTGTGTCCAGGGCATGATGCTCTTGTAATAAGTTCAGAAAGGTGGCTCGAGCAAAGTCACAAGGGGCAACAAAGGTGAGCCCTGACAGAAACACCTTGGATTCCTTACACATTTGATTCTGAGTTAAATTTTGGTCTTTCTGCTGTTCAAAAGCTCTTCACTGTTGACAAATTTTTACAGCTTCCATATTCAGCTACACTATTTCATATGAAGTCACACTTTAGAGCCAAGGAAGCTGTGGACTAGACAACACTGTAGCCTGACTGCGAAGACCCAGAGGTGGTAGTGATGTGGCTCTTTGAACTTTGCCAAATGGTTTGCTCAGATTTCATGTGAAGAAAAATTGAAACTGTTGTCACTCACCGAATGCTTCCAGATGTAGCTTTTCTAAGCCTGTCTAAAATATGGGATCTATCAGAGAGACACTGGGGAGCAAAGGCTACACACACATACACACATACATATACACACTCTCACACACATTCACACATATACACATGAGCTCTGTGACTCTGAATATCTCACTAAGCTATATAGTCTCAATATTTTAGAAATGAGATGTCAGCATGTGCCCTCACTTCCTTCTGAGGGCCCTCTGGTGATTACAGACAACGGCACATAAGGGGACTTTGCAAATGGATACTGCTGCTTGACTAAGTCTTTCCTAGCCCATTTAAATCTGGTAAAGGTTTGGGACATCATAAGTTAGACTATACACGACAATGCCAATTTTCTCCAAAACTTTTTTTCCTAAACTTGATTGACCCTCTCAGGACCTACGGACAGGTGAAAATGGTCTGGGTCCAGTGCTCTTGTTAATCCTGCCCCAGTATACCTCCCTCCCTCATTGTCCTGCTCCCAAGATGAATCAGTTTCATTTGCTTTGAAGTCCCTGAGCTGAGAAGGAGTTCTTATGCCATACACTCCCTGGGGGAATAACTGGACAGGAAATCATGTATTGGATTAAAAGAGGAAGATATTATCCATTACATATATCCCCAAAGGGAGGCTTCATGACTCCAGTAAGCATAAGAATTTAAAAAGGAGACCCAGAAAGTTTCTGTTCACATTCTTTTAGTTACCCTAAATTCCCCAGCAGTCAAGAAGATCACTTGGTCTTAGACAGCAAAGGAAGTGTATCAGAAAATCGAACCCAGCTGTTCCAGAGACCCTCCCATGAATGACCTTGTCCAGATGAGCTTCTAAACACATACCTAGCACTCCAGTGACCTCAGACAGCTAATGATAGGAATATTAGCAATGATGAATAATGTTGGAGGAATATTTAAAAATAATGAGTGAAGAGGTATGGCTAAGGTTCAGTCAGAGTGTTTGCCTAGTATGCATGGAGCCCCAACTATGATATCCAACACACCATGAACAAAGCCATGGTATTGTACACCTGTTATCCAAAAAATCAGGGAATGGAGTTGGTAGGATCAGAAGTTCAAGATCATCTTCAGATACATAGTGATTCCAAGGCCAGCATGGACTACACAAGACCTTGCCTCAAATGAACCAAGGAGTGGACATTGCAAGAAGCAAAGAAGTATGAGCACAGGAAAGTAGGACATCCAGGACAATGGAGGTGTTGTGGGATGTGTGTCAAGTCAGGGTGTAGATGTCTGGAAGACACACCCCACATCATCCTCATCTGACAGACCCCAACATTCCTAGAAGCAGCATACAAGTTATGTCAGCAAGCTGTAGTTTACACCAGCTTTAACTGCATGTCAAAAATCACTGGCCTAGAGCCGGGCGATGGTGGCGCACGCCTTTAATCCCAGCACTCGGGAGGCAGAGGCAGGCGGATCTCTGTGAGTTCAACACCAGCCTGGTCTACAGAGCTAGTTCCAGGACAGGCTCCAAAGCCACAGAGAAACCGTCTCGAAAAACTAAAAAAAAAAAAAAAAATCACTGGCCTATGAGATAACTAATAGCTTGCCCCCAAAAGGAACATCTGGGTCAGACAAAGAAAAAGCATTTTGCACATATACTCTTATTGCTATCCCTTCCTGATGAAGATTAGCTAGTGGTGGTCTTAGTTTTCTATTGCTGCAGTAAGACACCATGACCAAAAGCAAACTGGAGAAGAAAAAGATGATTTTATCTTATACTACCAGGTCACGATCCACTATGAAAGAAGTCAGGACAAGAACTCAAGGCAGGAACCTGGAGGTAGGAATTAAAGTAGAGGCCAGGCAGAATGCTGCTTGCTGGCTTACTCCCTACGGCTTGCTCAGCTATCTTTCTTACATAACCCTGCCCAGGAGTGGCTACACCCACAGTGAGCTGGGCCCTCCCACATCAATCATTATTTAATAAGAAATGACTCCATGGACTTGCTTACAGACAATCTGATGTTGTGAGGAGGCATTTCCTCCATTGAGGTTCTTCTTCCCAGACAACTAACTCTAGCTTGGTTAAGGGACAGAAAGTCTAATGGTAGATACACCATCTCCAGTCCAAATATAGACCAAAGATGAATAAAGTAGACAAACCACCAAAGGCACAATGAGGTTCAAATCCCTCCATAAACCAGAAGTGGAATCTACACAGACTCCATGACTCTGCTATAGCTAGGGGCCTCCTGGATGCTGGTCCTGGAAGAATGCTGTGGATGCCTATGGTTTTAGTACAATGAGGCAGAGAATAAAAACTACTGCCACTTTGAGCTAGGGATCTAGGTCAGTTAATAAAGTGCTTGTCAGGCAAGCATGAAAACATGAGTTCAAACCCCAGAACCCACTCCAAAATAGATGGGTATGGTGGAGTGAATTTATAATTTCCTAACTGAGGAGGTGGAGACAGGAGGATTGATGAATCTGGTGGCCAATCCATTCTAACTTAATTAGTTAGCTCCAGGCCAGGGAGAGGCCCTGTCTCAGAAAACAAGACTGATAGGAGCCCTAATGAACAATAGCCAAAGTTGTTCTCTGTCTTCTATGTACATACACACACACACACACACACACACACACACACACACACATACTACCCTCCCTTCAACACTGTAGGTGGTAACAGATCCATTGTGCATCTCTTGTCCTCAATTCTAAATTAAATTATAAACAAAATTCAAATCATAGGGATCCGTCCTCTGGGGCTTTAGCAATCTCCAAGTCGAGAAGAGAGAAAGAAGAATGATTGTCTCCTTGACAGGAAGAAGCCAGTATGAACCTGTGAAACCTGAGCCTGCTGTCCCACAGGTTAAGTACAGGAAAGTGTCCTGAGAAGCTGGACAGAGGTGACCAGAGACCTTTGGACTAGGAGAGCTGAACACAGAAGAAAACAGAGAGCAGAAAAACAAGAAGAAAAGAAGCCTGCTCAAAATGAACCTTCAAAGTGAAAGAAATCTAGCAGAAAAGAAGGCAGCCAGCAAAACCAGTGTTCACTATCAGATACACCTTGCGGAAACAGCTGTGGAGGTGTCTCGAAAGACCTTTGCAAAAGTCTGGGTTTGCCCAGGAGGTAAAAGAACAACGTCCACAAGAAGGAGTGAAATATTTTTAAATAACAGTGACAAATTGAAAATATATAAAGATACTGAGTTGAAAAGCACAAAAGAGCTGGGGATGGCTCAGTCTGTAAAACACCTGCTTTGCAAGTAGGAAGACTCAAGTTTGAGACCCAGAACCTACAGAAAAATGCTGGATGAGGCAGTGCCCAGTCTAGCCTGACTGGTGAACCCCAGGTCAATTAAAAAAAAAATCTTTTTTTTCCTTCTCTGGGGCAGGGTTTCTCTGTAGCTTTGGAGCCTGTCCTGGAGCTAGCTCTTATAGACCAGGTGGGTCTCGAACTAACAGAGATCTGTCTGCCTCTGCCTCCCAAGTGCTGGGATTAAAAGCATACACCACAACTGCCCGGCAAAAAAAAAAAAAAAAAAAAAAAAGCCTATCTTAACATGATCCAGACGGATGACCTTCTAGAGGAATCATACATGAGATCGACCTCTTCATGCATGTGGACATAAGCACATACACCTACCAAATTCTTCTTATAACTGATGTCATCCACCCAAAAGAGTGGAGAGCTGTGCAGAAGCTGGCTTGGTGGTCTGCCTTCCTTTATGTTAGTTAGATTTTTGTTTTGAACCCAAGTTCAATTCCAAGACACACACACACACACACACACACACACACACACACACAAACTTTATTAAAACTAAATACTATGGGGTTTTTTGTTTTCTTTTTTTTTTTTTGGTTTTTGTTGTTTGTTTTGTTTTGTTTTAAAGAACAAATGGTCGGGAGAGCTGGTGAGATGGCTCAGTGGGTAAAGGTGCATGCTGCACAAACTTGACAATTTGTGATCCATTCCTAGAATCTACATAAATGTAGAAAGACAGAATCAGCTCCACAAAGTTGTCCTTTGACCTCTGCAGAAATGCCCATGTCTCCTTAAGCTGTTGCCTCTTGTCAAGTATTTACTTACAATAGAAGAGTAACTAACACTACTTCTGAATCAGTGACAATCAGAGACAATCTGCAAACTTGTTACAACTTCAACTAGAACAGAAAAAACCCCTAAAGTGGGTAGTATACGGAAAATTCAAAGTATCAATAGGTAAGTATAAATGGATTCACCCTTTTATTAAAATAAGTTATTTTGTAAGTAAAAATCACCCATTGAGGCTACAGAGGTGGCCATTGGTAAAGGACTTGTCTTGCCAACACAAGTTCTGTATTCAATCACCAGTACTGTGTAAGAAGCCAGTGAAATAAACTGCATTTGTAATTTCAACGCTGAGAAAGAAGAGACAGGAATCCTTGAGGCTCAAAACTCAGTCAACTTGGCCTGATCAGATGAACCCAGGTCCCAGGGAGAGACCCTGTCTCAAAAATCAAAGTGGGTAGTTCTTCAGGACTAATGCCCAAGGTTGTCCTCTGGTCTCCTCATGCACACTTGTGTTTGTGTACACAGACAGACAGACAGACATACACACGCCCCAACATCTCTAAAATCACTCCTATATACTATTGCCATGAGAATATCTAGAATAATACAAGATTGGGAATTTTAATTGAAAGAAAAAGCAGTATGTGACATATATGATATTTCTAAAAATAAACGTATTACAGAAAGTTTAATATGAGGCAAAACAATATAACAAAATCAATAGAAAAGGATGAAACTACATGCACAAATATAAATTCTAGCTCAAAAACCTAAATAAGAAGTCAGACTTTTAAAATTTTAGGAATGAATATGAGAAAAATATTCTAAAACTGTTTTTCATGGGTAATGAATATTTGTTTGATCTTAACTCAATTAATATTTTAAATTACTCTTTATCAAAAAGTGAAAATAAAACAACCTCACATCACAAGCAGGTGTTAGCAGAGTGACCATCTCTGGCCTGGAGAAGTTACTGTTTCCACATGGACATATGATAAAATAAGTACTGCGAAAAACTATACCTTAGTGAGTGGACAGAGGACAAAGGGGAAAAAAATCAAATCTTTGTCAAGACAAGCTTATAATTCCCATGGAAGACTACTTTAAAAAGCAAACCACAGAATTATTAAAAATTATCACTGCCATGGTGCTTGTTGTATATTAACGAGATTAACGATGGGACAGTGGAAGACGATTTGCCCTTCAATGGAAGAATGGACGAAGAAAGTATGGAATATATAAATATTAGAGTACTACTCAGCAGTAAAAAAACAAGGACTTCTTGAATTTTGCATGCAAATGGATGGAAATAGAAAACACTATCCTGAGTGAGGTAAGCCAGACCCAAAAAGAGGAACATGGGATGTACTCACTCATATTTGGTTTCTAGCCATAAATAAAGGACATTGAGCCTATAATTCACGATCCTAGAGAAGCTAAATAAGAAGGTGAATCCAAAGACAAACATATAGGCATCCTCCTGAATATTAACCTTCATCAGGCAATGAAAGGAGACAGAGACAGAGACCCAAATTGGAGCACCGGACTGAAATCTCAAGGTCCAAATCAGGAGCAGGAGAGAGAGCACGAGCAAGGAACTCAGGACCCCGAGAGGTGCACCCACACACTGAGACAATGGGGATGTTCTATCGAGAACTCACCAAGGCCAGCTGCCCCGGGTCTGAAAAAGCATGGGATAAAACCGGACTTGCTGAACATAGTGGACAATGAGGAATACTGAGAACTCAAGAACAATGGCAATGGGTTTTTGATCCTACTGCACGTACTGGCTTTGTGGGAGCCTAGGCAGTTTGGATGCTCATCTTACTAGACCTGGATGGAGGTGGGTGGTCCTTGGACTTCCCACAGGTCAGGGAACCCTGATTGCTCTTCGAGCTGATGAGGGAGGGGGACTTGATTGGGGGAAGGGGAGGGAAATGGGAGGCAGTGGCGGGGAGGAGGCAGAAATCGTCAAGAAATAAATAAATTAAAAAAAAAAGAAAGTGCCAATTTTTTCTTTCTAATCCACCAGAAAAAAGTTAGATTCTCTGATGCCAACTCTCATATCCCATAAACTTCTCCTTCATTGAAGTTATGAATATTAAAATTAATTATCTGTGTAGTTTTAAAACATTTGCTAGGCAAATTTCATGAAACCAAAGAAGATGTTCTATTTACAACTTAATCTAAAGCAAGACTGGACACACAACGTGTGCCCAATTGATGATGGACTAACAAAATAGGAAAGAAAAGGGAGAAGGGCGGGAGAAGGAGGAATAGACCTAGCAGTTAGGAATTGCTGGACAGGGTTAATGACATTGGAGGGCCAGACCTAGAGAAGAGAAGGAGAAAAACCAAAGCAGGTTTCTACCTAAGACAGCACTGGTCCCTTAAAACCCAGACTGAAAGGACCTGGGCACTGGCTTCTGTACTCCACCATCTCCCACTGGCTTCCACCACCACACATTCCGTCTCCAGCCTTTTGTCATCTGCACCTACTAGTCTGTGGGATATGCTTCCAAGAGCCCAGTTTCAGGAAGTGATTGGGAGCTCCCGATAAATTGGTCTCTTGGGTTATTCGTGATTCTCACGTTACTGTAACATCACATTGGACAATGCATCCATTGAGTAGAAGAGGAGAAGTGCTGTGCTGTGCTGTGCTATGTTATGCTAGTTCCAGGCACTAGATCCACAAAGTGAATCAGGCAGAGTTTTCGCAACTTGGATCAATAAAACACCCACAGTCCAACCCAACAATATACCTCCAGCCCTAACATCATGTCCTTTGTCTAGAGGCACCATGGACTCATTAACTCTGTAAATACCTATCAGAAGGAAGCTATTCCTGAAGGACTGGGGGTCTGCTGTAGAATCCTGTGTGGTGACTCACATCTATAATGCTGATACTCAAGAGATTGCAGAGAGTTCAAAGCCAGTCAGGGTTACATAGGAAGTTCCAGGGCAGTTTGAGCCACAGAGAGAGACTCTGTTTCAATTCCAGAAAAAAAAAAGAAAGAAGGAAAGGAGGAAGGACGGAAGGAAGCAAGGAAAAGAAACTATCTTGTCTTGTGGATTAAGCTGAGAAAGGTATCAGTGAATGTCAAGAGTAACATTTAGTAGCATCCGCTATAAGGCAAGCATTATGCCAAATACTTCACGTACAGTAATTAACTCACTGAATCCTTGCAAGACCTGTGAGGTAGGAGAATATTATCACTCCATTTTACAGGTTAGAAAAGTGAGGCATTCCTCATAATAGTGACATAACCTAGAACTATGTACCCAATCATTTCCCTGACCATGTCATTCAGTTACCTGTTCCCTTACAAAGTACGTCACATGTGTGTCATCTGCCACCCCACATATTCACCTTAAAATCTATTTTCACAACCCTATTGTGGGAACCAGGTATGAAAATATTTTATTCAGATGCTTATAAAATTGAGGCCACCCCGAGAGAGTAGACCTGCCTGCTGAGGCCTCAGAATAATTCTTAGACTGGAAGTTCCCTCAGGGTAGGTTTACTCTAACTTCTCCTCTGCAATTAATTTTAATTTCGAACAGATGACCATACAACATTTTAGCCAGTTTGGTTAGTATCCACTACCCACAGGACTCAACTCAAACCGTTGTTTGAGTGTAAGCACTGCCAGTCCACAGCAAAACACAGACAGAGCTGGATGAGGCCAGTAGCAAACACCATGCCCAGTGCAATTAACTTGCTCATTTTAAAACACGTAGAGTCTAGTTTTCATGGCAATAGCACACTAAATGACATCTTTTCAGTTACGGTACCCATGTGACCATTAAAAAATAAATTGAGGGTTTTGGGTGTTGCTTGGGTTGGCAGAGTGATTGCAGAGCATGCAAGAATTCCTGACTGCAATGCCCAGCATTTAATAAAACAACTGTGGTAGCACACGACTCTACCCTCAGCACTTAGGAGGTGCATGCCGGAAGTAAGTGGAGATAGATACTCCAGAAGGAAGACAAATTTTATACAGTTTTCTAAGCATGAGGTGTCATGTAAAAAGAAGAAAACATCTCATTTTCTAGCACTGGAAAAGAGTTCAATGACCCCCACAGAGTGTTTCAGCTTCTTGAACAAGATTTTTATTCTTCATAGCTAAAAGCAAAAAATAAATGAAAGAGAGAGATGGGAGAAAGAATAATCCAATAATGAAAGTCATCATGTGCTCGGATTTTCAAAACAAGGCAGGTGTTGATGCTTGCATACTAAAACAGAATTTTGCAAGTGAAAGTAAATTCTCTTTTCTTCTTAAGTAGAATTATAGCCACCACCCCACAATGGTACTGAACTTGAAGGGAAAAAATACCTCAATTAGATGAAAATAAAATTAGAATATTCCATGATTTTTCAAGCACTGCTTTCATCCCATTAGCAGAAAAAGCAAGCTCTTACTACAAAAGGATGCCAAGGAACCACAGTCATCATTGTAAGTTCTCAAATACAGTGATAAGACTTCTAGGCCAGAGTGCAATGAGTTCACTAGGTTATCATCCCTTCTGAAAGCTCTTATGCTCCAGCCCACGCTATAACATAGCATGTCTAAAACCTCTGCAATAAGACATGAAAAATTATGGGCAGACTGAGCTTTGTCTAATTTATTTTCTCATTAGCTGCTTGATCTCGGACAAGCTATTTGGTCAGGATCTGAGCTTCTTTGGGTATGGAACACTAACCCACAACAAGTGGTTGACATTAAGAAGCACATGGCACACTGCCAGCCATAAAGAATAGCCTGCAAGTCCTCATTACGTCAAAGGAAAATATCAGAGTATCTTAGGGTAAGGAGGAAAGTTGTGACAACGCCTATGTTTTATTAAAGAGGAAACAAAAATCTCAGTACAAACTTGTAGAAACTTTTTATACTCAGCAGGTGTCTTAGTTAGGTTTTCTGTTGCTGTGAAGAGACACCATGACCACAGCAATTCTTACATAGAAAATAATTAACT
Source organism: Microtus oregoni (assembly GCF_018167655.1). NCBI lineage: Eukaryota > Metazoa > Chordata > Mammalia > Rodentia > Cricetidae > Microtus > Microtus oregoni. The sequence goes on from NW_024543063.1 coordinate 25,141,805, forward strand.
GGGGTGGCTCACTTATGGTTTCAGAGGTTCAGCCCTTTGTCATCATGACAGGGAGCATGGAGGTGTAGAGGCAGATGTTGACCAGAAGCATTGACAGCCACACTGAGTGAAGCTTGAGAAAAGAGACCTCAAATCCCACCTCCAAGACAACACACTACCTTCAAAAAGACCAAACATTCTCCAACAAGGCCACACATGCTAATAGTGTCACCCCCTTTGGGGGCCATTTTCAAACCACCACAGCAGATGCTAAGAACACTTAAAATGATGAACCCTGAGTAGGCTGGCTCTAAAAGATGGCCCCAAGACACAGTGAAAGAAGGTAGCAGTGGAGAAGGCCAAGCAATATTCACAGGAATGACATCATAGACAGACTTTGCCAATACAAACTCTGCAGTCTCCAGTTTCTCAAGAGAATTCAAGGTCAACCCATTGTTTTTTAACTTAGGCATCTGGCCACTTGGCTTTAAAATAGGGGTTCTTTTTTGATGGCTTGGATCCAAATAGTTCTTGTTAGGGTCCCAGTTATATTATAATTATGCAGAAATAAGAAAGTCACTTATTCCCAGTACCTAATTTTATTCTTTTCAAGTTGTCCTCCTCTAAGAAATTAATAGAGAGTGAAGACAGACAATTAATTGTCCATCTCTTTTCTTCCTACACAAGGCATGCCATTAGCCATGGATGCAGGTAATCTACACATTGGACCTTATCCCAGCCTTGCAGTAAATAAAACATGAAATATATGGTTATCTCTTCATAGAACTACTTTAAGTTTAGGCATTCTTGGTGTGACAAAGACATCCAGTCTACTTTTGAGATAGTAGTATTTTCTTCTTTTTCTTCCCTTTGTTTTTGTTTTTGATTTTGATTTTGAAACAAGGTCTCATGGTGCTCAGGCTTGCCCAGACCTTGCCACAGAGTTCAGAATGACCTTGAAATTCTCACCCACTATATCCCTCCTTCTGATCATCTCCCAAGTTCTGGGAGTGCAGTTATGCTACCCCATTCAGTGTTATACAGTGTTGGACATATACCTGAGATCCTGTGTGTTCTAGGTAATCATTCCATCAGCTGAGCCACTGTTATTTCTGTTCTCACTGAATCACTTATTCTTCTTCCTAACATTGCCCTTCCTAAGACTTCTCCCCTCAGATCCTAGTTTTTTCTCTTAGAACTACAGATTGTGTCCTGATGCCCTACACACACACACACACACACACACACACACACACACAGACACAATTAATGTTCTATATTTGATGATGTCTTGATATGTAAATGGGCCAGGAAGGATGGGGAAAGACTAGCCCCCTCAGAGATCGCTAATCCATAGAATTAAAAATAACCTACTTGTAAAAATCATTTTTCACCTAACCTTTACTTTCATCTCGTATGCACTCAGCAAATTCTCTGTGTGAGTCTACATAGGCCCAGATACCAGGCAGCTGGGTACAGTATCACATGCCACACTAAAATTATTTGAACTAGTCAAAACTGAGTTGTCTGTCTCATGGAGAGAATGTTAGAACTATGGCCTCCTCTCCTATGCCTCTGGACAACTGATCAATCCAGACATTACCTAACAAGGTCCCTGGATGCTTTATTAAGCTTCTTTTGTTATGTAGTATTAGTACTAAAACCTTTGCACAGTGTGGGCCTTTCTGTGTTGTCATTCAGTCACCTCAATAATTAAAATTGGCACCTTTGAGCTGCCAACTACCCATCTTTATTAGTGATCTTTCTGCTGTTGTGGTAAAATCCCATGACCAAAAGCAACTTATGGAAGCAAGAGTTTATTTTGGCTTATGATTCCAGAGAAAGAAAGAGAGTCCTTGTTTGTAGGAAGAATGGTAACTGGAGGCTTGAGCAGAATGTTATATGATCACATCTCTACCCTCAAGCAAAACAGAACAAATTGGAAGTAGGGTGCTGTGGGACAGTGGCCCAATACCCTGTAAAGATTTGTCTGTTGTATTGCTTTAATAAAATGCTGATTGGCCAATAGCCAGGCAGGAAGTATAGGTGGGGACACCAGAACAGGAGAATTTTGGGAAGAGGAAAGGTTCAGTCATCAGTCGTCACCCAGACGCAGAGGAAGCAAGATGAGAATGCCTCACTGATAAAAGTACCAAGTTATGTGGCTAACAAGACAAGAATTACAGGTTAATGTATGATATAAGAATTAGTTAATAAGAAAGCCTGAGCTAATAGGCCAACCAGTTTATAATTAATGTAGTCCTCTGTGTGTTTCTTTGGGACTAAACAGCTGTGGAACCTCTGTCAACAGGTGAGGCTATGAACTTTCTCAGATCCCCCAGTGGTATGCTTCCTTCAGCTAGAATTTACCACCTAAAACTTCCCTAACAGAACCACTTAAGTGGGAACCCCATGTATGACCAACATTCTGATTCCAGCCACCAGACCAGCTAAAAGAGTTACTCAGAGCTCCCAAATCTGACCTGTACCTTTGACCAGCTTTCCTTTACACCTTGCAGCTCCACATTCTGGAATATCATGGCCACACCCACCCCACCCATGCCATCACAGTCAACTCTTCAGAACTCAGCCCTGCCCTAAATATAGGATCCAATCTCAAGTACCAAGGAACTTCTCACTCCCGTGACCTGGACAGTGTACTTTTATCAGTCCATCCATTATCTTTATCAAGAGCCATTGACATGTTGATGACAAGGAGGCTTTCCCTAACAAAAGTTATCAACTATAGTCTAGAGTAGCCCAAGGTTTGTTTGTTAAGCTAACTTCTCCACTCCTTACCTGCGTGATGTATTACACAAACCAACTGTCATAACCCAGCATTTTTTTTTCCAGTAATTTGTTGGCCATCTCTTAGGACCAGATATCTCAGCTAGGGAGGTGCTTGTGCATAGGCATGAAGACCTGACTAAATCCCAGAATCCACATTTAAAAAAAAAAAAAAAACAGGCATGGTAGAGCACAAGGTAATCAACAGCACTGGGTAGGAAGAGACAAGTGGATCCCTGGGCCTCATGACTCCCCAATTTAGCTTATTTGGAGCTTCAGGCCAGTGAGAGATCCTGTCTTCAAAAACAGGTGCATAGCTCATGAGGAATGACACTTGAGACTCCACGTGCATACATACCTGTGTACCCATCCACCCAGAAACACATACACACACACACACACACACACACACACACACACGAGGGGGCGGGACAAGAATCAGATCTATTACCATACTATTACTATGACGACAGTAACAGCATAGTGCCTGAAACATGGAGTTCATCTGTGCTGAGCACTTGAGGCACATTGTTCCAGTAAGACTCCTTGTATGTGTGCTGCTTGTACAACCACATATTCTAGGTAGGGAGGTAAGATTCCTACGGATGAGTGTAACTCACAGTTAAAGCAGGACTAAATTCAGTGCATGTTCTTTCACTGTACCTTGGTTTGTTTCTACATCTCTCTCCCAGCTAAACTGTGGGAACCCTCGATATGTTTATGTTCCCAGCCCCGAGTCTCTGAACTGTGAGTGCACAGATATTTGTTTTTATTGGATTCCATGTTGAGTCCTGATAGTAGCATCAATTTTACTCTCTGTCTTCCTGGACTTGTGCAGGCACCTTCTTTCTCTTCATACAGCCACTGGCAAATATTGTAAAATGGAAGGGACGCTGTTTCTCCCAAGATGCTCTGTTCTTTGTGATGACGCATTCACGACAGGGATGGACGGCTGTGCGTGTGCTGTACAAATCTGCAAATTACATCTGTCTCCCAGCATCCCTTCCTACAGACAGCAAGGACTTTCCATGTGCCCGCCATCATTGTTATTCGTTGTTCTACCATGAAGGATATTTGAAGTGGCTTTTTAAATTATGATTACGTCAAGTTTATAGTCCTCTGCTACTTTAGCAGGAATCACATTTAAAAAACAAATAATTTTTAAAACAATGGAGTTTGTTTCCTTTTCTTAATCCACTAATTTAGGCTCATGGAGACAAACCATTCTTTTTTTCTCTAGTGCATTTAATAATAATAATAGCTGTTATCATTTATAAGAAAGGGAATGTCATAATCTGCTGGCCTAGTCTGTCACCTGGCCACCCTGTCCCTTAAAGAGACATGCTCCACCCACTCCTAACCTCCCCCCCCTTCCCTGGAGTCAAGGGGATCTCCAGTTCTCTCTCTCTCCCTCCCTCTGTCTCTCTCTATCTCTCTCTTCTTCCCCCTTCTCCCCTTCCCCTTCCTTTTCTCCTCCATAACCTACTAAATAAACTTTGTACCCCAGCTCTCTCTGCATGGTGCATCAATCTGTCCTTCTCCCACCAAGGCCTCAGGTCACCCACCACCGCCCCCCATAGGTCCAGCCCCAGGTCACCAGAGTTATAAATGATAACAATAACTTCAGTTTGATATCAGTCATTATTGATCTCATCAAACAACACATTATTATAGTGCTTTATAGTCCAATAATGTTTTACAATTTAAAAACCTTTCACGAGTGTGAGGGTACCCCAATTTCACGCTTAAGGGGGTTAGCTTTAAAGGTCATATTAAATGTAGCTGCTGAATTTGAACCTTCTGTTTCTGTATCGACAGCCCATTACACATACACACTGTGGCAGCAGAAACCAGAGTCCCGTTCAGTGGGTGACACCTTAGCGGCTTTTAGGAGCTGTTGTCAATGGGCAGAAGTGATGTTTAGAGGCCATGCAGCTGCCAACTCTCCTTTCTATTTCCCCATTTCTTCTGTACTCCAATGGCAAAGGTTACCCCTACTTGGTGCAAAAGATAAAAGCAGTCAAATGCATATATTGTGTAAGATTTTTACATGCCTTCCAAAATTCTCAGACCTGGAACTTTTAAACTAGAAAAATCTTCCCAAAAGATGACTTTTAACTTTAGTATGTCATGTGGGGAATATTGCAGAGAGCATCCCAGGAGCTTTTCAAGACAGGACCTGTGCCACTCTGTGTGTGGAGAAGATGGTGTCTTTAAGGGCAGCCAGGCATCGTAGCTCCCAGCCTTTGCCCACAGGCCCCCCTCAAAGCCCTTCTTCCTTCCGGTGTGCCCCAACCCTGTTTACAAACGTCTTTCTCTTTCACAGTACTTGCCACAGGTACTTAAGTGTGAATAACGAAAACGAAAACCAGAAATGAAACTAAATTCCCATTACTAAAGAAAGACTCGCGTTAGCCCTCTGGGGTGAGAGGCGCAGGGAATTAATTATATTGTAGGAGTTGATATCTTTCTTCATTTCCCTTTCCAGGCTTTTGGCAAATACATTTTTGTTTCCCACAGTTTTAAAGAAATGTAAGAACTCCCAAGTTCCATGGCCAGGAACCCTGACAAGTCCCTGATAGCTGAATAATGGATGAAGTTCTGCTGTTTACTTAGCAAGGGGAGAAAAAAAGAACGATAGAGAGTTCCAGATACAGAGCAGGGATCTGACATCCTTCGAGCTGAACAATGGTGAGAAGAATAGACTGCCTGCCTTCTTGCCTTTTTTTTTGTCCATGCACAAAACGTGTCTGGAAATAACAGCTCAATGTGTCATCATCCCAAGCTGAATCCAGCCATTCTCCTGTGTCCCCTGAGGACAGGATAAGACCTGACCCCCAAGTATCAAGTATTTCCAACCCCACAGCCTCTGTCACATAGTCCCTCAAAAGATAGGGCAAAATTTTCCCAGCTAGAAAACACGACCAGTATTCTCACCTAGCCATTGACGGCAAAGCTGATAAAAACGTGAAGTTGGTATCGGCAGAGGTTAAGAGCTTTCATATTTCAATGCTGATTAATTCACGTTCCTGAGATGAGGATGAGCCTCCCGTACCACGGCAGCAGAGCTGAAGGCTGTCCTGGTGTTTGTCTTCTGAGAGAACCCTCCTCATAAAGTCTCCCACAATACCTGTCACTGGTACCTAGAATTTCACCATCAGAGATTCATTCTTTTGGTTCTGGGGCATTTTAATCCCTGGGGGACCTATTAAAATGCAAAAAGCCTGAGAATAACTGCATTGAAAGGTATTATTAACTGACAGCAACGAGGCCCTGGGGAATTGGACACAGGATAGAGCCTGAGGAACTGAACAGGAAATCAGGACAGGCAGAGAGAGGAGGCAGGTGGCAGCAAAAAGAAACTTCCTTCCAATTGTTCAGGGGCAAGGTGACCCACTTCTGGTGTTCCCTGTAGAAGGGAACTGCCTTTCCGGGCAGCTGGCTGGGCACAGTGCACACAATTCGCTTCAATTCCACTAAAGGAGGAAGCTGATGCTATAATACAGTTCACAGACACGAGGAGTGTTTCTGTTGAAAACACAGAAGGAACATAAACAAGCCAGGTCATATCTATAGAAAAGAACTGAAGGCCTGTGTAGACTTCAAGATGGTCTGTCTCATTCAGCAGTTACTGGTCCACATCTTCAGGAAGCAGCCCCAGTGCCTGGTCTCTGCCCATGGTGTCATTCCTCCCTTGAGAAGATGATGATGAACACCACCAGTTTCCTGCTGCCAGAGAAGATGGAGCCTCCGTGTTATTGTTACGTGATAGCTGGCAGGTGTAGGTGTGTGTGTGCGCGTGTGTGTGTATACATATGTGTCTGTGTGTGTGCATTTGTATCTACATTACTTTATGTGCATGCATATGTTTGCACATATTTCTCTGTACATATGTAGCTTGTGTGTGTATGTGCATGTATATTTATCCATGTGTGTGTTTATGTATATGCTAAGTATATGGTGCTATGTGCTTGTGTGGGAAGATGTCTGTATTTATACAGGTGGGTGCGTGCGTGGTTTTGTGTATGTGTGTTTCTATGTGGCAATGTTTGTTATATGTATGTGATTGTGTATGCATTTATGGGGGAGGAATGTATGTTTATGTATATGTGTTAAAATGCACATATATAGTGAACAAAATGATAGCAGATTTGAATTTCCCAGAAGATTGAAGAGGACAGGGGCAGGTGGAGAGGACTGTCTTTGAGCCTTTCCATACACCTGGAGCAAAGTTATGCAAGTATTGTTTTGTTTTCTTGCTGCCTCTTTGTGGTGGGCAGGTATCTGTTTCTGGCCTGAGCTGGGCTCTTACAGAGAAGTATAGTACACAGTCTGGGCCATTCTGTGAGTCATGGCAGACTGACTTCACAAACGAAGAATGACTTCACCAAGAAATTCATGAGGAATTTGTAGATTTGACAATAAGTTTACTACTGTGTGGGGGGCGGGCAGGGGAGAAAGAGAATCAATATATACTCCTAGTTGGCCAGAACTGGCTATGTAGATCAGGCTGGCCTAGAACTCAGAGATCTGCATGTCTCTGCCCCAGTCCTTTGAGCTTCTGGCAAGAAGGGCAAATACACATGTGAAGAGAAGAGCTTGTAGCTGAGCAAAGCTACTCATGAGGCAGGAGCAGAGAAAGCAAGAGCTGCAGTCCCGCACGAGGCACATCTACAGGTCCTAAGGTTCTCAACAAGGCTCTGGTAGTAAGTAGGCAAGTTTTTCCATGTAGTCACTGGAGAGACCAGAGTCCAGGTGCAGCAGAAGTCCTAGCAGTGCCAGGGACAGACCCCCAAGACACTGGACATAGGTATGAAACTCTGATCATGCAGAGGGAACACCCTGCTGAGATCAAACGCTCTGCTCATGACGCAGTCGTGCGAGAAATGTTGTGTCTACTAGGAATCCGCTTTAGAGTGATGTCACATGCCCTCACCAACATAAAATGATAAGTATGTAAGGGGATAGATGCTTCTACTGGCTCCATTTACCTCTGCAAAACATTCACATGGGCTGCACATCACACTGCACCTTCTAAGTGCATGCCACTAACATTCGTTAATTAAAAGCAAGTTAAATACAAAATCCACAAACTGTTAGAGCTGGCGTGTAAACCCACATCAACCTGGTTGTGGCCAGGCTCTTATCCACTCCCTCGAGTTCCAGTTCCTTAGTGCAATCTGTCTTCTTTATCTTGATAAAGGCTGTAATTCATTGCCCCCAAGTCTTTGGGAACCTGTCTTTGAAAATTATACTTGCTGTCTGTAGGGCATATTTTTTAACCTATTTAAGATAGATACAGTAAATCCCCAAAGAGGTGTTTCTTTCTGGTCCCTCAAAAATGAAATCATCTCAAGCAACTAAAATAAAAAGCAAACTTCAGCAAATTATCTCAGTGGGGAGATATGAAGGGAAATGTTTTGAGGTCAGTTAGGAGGCAGTCGTCTTTGTCAGGGGCCAAAGCACACTTCCCTCGGGGGGGCTTTAGGACAGGCATAAATAATGCAGCCTGCAGAAAGGTCATTTCTGAGGCTAGAGTCAGGCTTCAGAGCCACAGCCCCCAAACCAATTGCTCTGAAGAAATCCAGCTAGTCAGTCTAAGTACTGTGTGGAGAGGGGCAATAAAGTTCTCTGTGAGAAGCACCAACCTTGAACCTCACTGTGGCTCTGGAAGAGATAAGGCACCTTGCTGTAGTCTCTGCAGCAAGGGTAGCAGAGGTGCAGGCCAACATATCTTGAGGGGCAGGAAGCACAGGCCATGGGGCATTGAGAGAGGTCATGGGACCATGGAGCAGCAGGCAGGAATCAATAGCACTGTGTGGAGTGGGGAGGGATCAGCGACCTCTAGACTTTGTGGCAGTTTAGCAAAGTTGATTAACAACACACCAGGGACTGGCCCTGGGCTGTGCAGGCAGCCACAGACAGCTACTTTCAGAGAATTGGAATGCACTGAGCTAACCCAGGCAAGAAGGTATGACTCCTAAGCAGAACGCTGGACAAGCAGACACATGACTCACCTGAAAAGGCTTTTAGGGGGCTTGGGAATCATCCTTCCCTGGCACCTCAAAATCTGAACTTGTTTCCCCCTCTCTCTGAACCTCTTTTCAACCCTTTACCATGAAAAGAATTCAAAACTATTAAAAAAAATCAGTGAGGATGGTTAAATAAATTCCTATAGATTTGTCACCCTAATTCATCTATTAACTCATGAGCAAATTTATTTATCTGTGACTCTCATTGCCCCAGCTATACAGGATTACCATGGGGCAAGTACTAGACATAATAACATGATCTAATTTGTAAATCCTTCTGTGTGAATCTCTAAACAACTCCTTTGTGGAACAGTCTGCACTATTATCACACCAAAACTTAACACAACAAGGAACTTGATCATTTATGCCTTTGCCTTGACTGAGGACAATCTCTGAACCTGAGGTTGTGACTATTGAAATTTCTAAAACTTAAAAGCAAAGAGAAGATACCAAAAAGGAGAGACAGAATATGCAAGAACCATGTAATAGTGTCAAAAGTTGGACCATAAGAAGGGTCAGGAAAGAAAAGGGAGAGAAGTAGGTAAAATAATACTGACCAATACTTTAGAATTTCTCTCCTTTGATCTCAGACTCAGTACAGATCCAGGAAGCTCAGACAACAGCAATTAATAGATTACATTGGGTAGGGGGCAGACTACACAGAGGCATATGAAAGTTAAACTTCATAAAACCATAGAAATTTAAAAACAAATCTTGAAAAAATTTAGGAGGAGGCAATAATAGCTTTCTCTAAAAGCTCAGAGCTAAGAATCGTATCCAGTTCATCCCAAGTAAACAAACCTCAAGAAGAGAATAGAATGTATCAAAGTGTTGAGAGATTAACAATAAATACCTACCTAGATCTCTGTCCCTTTGGGAATTCGCTTTTCAAAGTGAAGAAGAAATGAGGACTTTCTCATATAAATAAAAATGAAGGAACCTAGTGGTCAGTACACTGCCCATGCAAAAACTGGCAAACTGCTCACATTTTTATCCCTTGTTACTTCCAAGTCACATGCTAACCATGGATCTTTTCATGGTTCAGTTTGTCATCAATAGTAAGCAGTTACTGTAAGTTGAGCACAGGAGTAAAACAAAGAGAGTTCAAAGAAAAAGAAGAGAATTAAAAAATGGATCACAATCAAGGAAGTCAAAAGTAACAGATCAATGGGCAAAACCCACAAAAAACTAAAGCTGGTCATTGAAGAAGATTAATAAAATCAATAATTCTTTGTCCAGGTTAACCAAGAAAAGTGGTGATGGGGGACTGGTCCCACAAGGGGCGGCAGCGAGTCACCCGAGGCCTCAGTGGGTCCACTAGTAGGTGGCCCGAAGCCTAGGCAGGAGACAGATGGATAGAGAGGCCATGCAGAGAGGAATGGGGTACAGAGTTTATTTAGTGGGTTATGGTGGGGGAAGGGAAGGAGAGAAGGAGGGGGCAGAAGAGAGAAAGGCAGAAATTGCCTCTCCAGAAGGAATGGAACGGGGTGGGGGGAAGAGAAGGAGAGAGCTCGAGAGGAGGTGGCATTGTGGAAGAGGGATGTTGGAATGGGCGGAGTTTGTCTCTTAAAGGGACAGGGTACCCAGGTGACAGACCAGGCCAGCAGATCACAAAATTCCCATCTTTTTCTTATAATAAAAAGGCAGGTAGTTAGGCATAGCGGGTTGAAGGAATTGGGATGGTGGATTGTCAAGACTGCTTCCTGCTTATTTGTGGGTGTTGAAGTCTTTCTGGAGGGGACCTGAGATAGCTGGGTACAGGGGATATCCTGGGGTAGCTGGTCACTTTTCTGCTCTCTAGGATTTGTGGTGTGGAACTTTCCTGTGTCTCTTGGACCTAACAAGGTGCTGGCAGAGCAGAGAACACAGTTAAGTATAGGAAGAAAAACTTTTAGGACCAGGGAAATGAGAGGGGTGTATCTGACCTATTTAAGGTGGACCCTTCACTTCAGCTTCGTGAACTTACAAGAATTCTTTGAATATGTGAAGACATAAGTTTTAGACATATACATTGTATAAACAGCAGCATATTTATGTCAGAATGACTGTGATAAGTGTTTTTGCACAATGAAAACTACAGAAATTAATAATGTGTAAAGTATTAGGCTTTACTTTTCCCCCTAACCTGAAAAATAAAGAACATGCAGAGGTAACGTGCTTGAGTTAATTTTTTACCCTTAGATCTTTGCCTGCCATAGACAGCCTATTCTGAGCCCTGATGGGATACTGAAGCTGCCTCAAGGCCTCCTGACAGTAAATGCGGATGCAGTGATACATTTTAGAAACAAACCAAGGTCATGATTCACGAAAGAAACACTTGATAAACTGGATGCCATGAAAATTATGAGTTTTCCTGTAAAAAGTAGGGTCAGAAGAGTGACAAGATATGCCATAGAAGGGAGAATATGCTTACACAGCACACCTGAGGGAGGGCTGTTAGTCAATGCAAGAAGAACTCAAACTCAACAAGAAAAGAAAAACCAGTTAAAAACAGGCAAAATATCCAACTGATAAAGTCACTAAAGCCATCAGAATTTGCAAAATTCAAACCACTGAGAACACCAAACCCAGACAGAGTTGGAGAAGTAAGGAATGAAAGTCAAATTCAGAGTTGGTGGGAATACTGAATGGCATAGCCACTTCATGAGAGAGCTTGGCAGGTTCTTGTGAAGGTTTGGTATTCTCACTGTACAAACCAGAAACCCTTCTCCTTTGTATATACTTAAACAGCACACAAGATGTTTCTAACAGCTTCCTCCGCAGTTGCCAAGACTTAGAAGCAACCAAGATGTCCATTGATAGATGATCAGAGATAAACTGTGGTAGGCCAAGATAATGAAATATCATTTTAATTTTATACAAATGATGCATCAAACAATTTAAAGACATGGAAGAAATTTAGGTGGATATAAATAATTACAGTCATTTATATAATAACTAAGTGAAAGAAGCTACCCTGAAAAGGCTATTTGTTGTAAAAAGCTCCCGCTAAATGACATTATAAGTTAGGCAAGCTGATGGGTACAATAAAAATATAAATATTTGGCAAGTGTCAAAGGCAGAAAGATAAGAAGAAACAGAGGAATTCTATGATGATGTTATTCTGTGGGATATATCAATGCAAAACATTTGCCATTAAATACTTGTCAAGCACCATAAACAGAACATCATACACAGTGAAATAAAGTGACCCATAGACTCTGGGTGATAACTGAGTGTCACCATAGGTTCATGGACTCCAACAAAGGTTGAACCCTGGGTACCTGGGTTCAGTACTGGGGATATTTCGTGTGTGTAGGGTCTGAAAATTCTGTGAGTTTTTTGCTAATTTTTTTAACTTTACAATTCTGTTTCTTTTTTTAACATCTTAGTTTTCTTATGTATGTGAATGCCAAGGCATGCATGTAGCAGTCAAAGACAACTTGCTGGAGTTGGTTCTCTCCCTCCACCATATGGGTTCCAGGGATCAAACACAAATCACTGGACTTGGTTTTCATTCACAAAGCTATCTCTTCATCCCTTCAGCCAGTTTTGTTGTGACTCTAACACTTCTGAGCAGTGAAGGTATTACTATAAAATTTGCACAATTATTTGGTGTTGCCAAAGATATATGCAAATGTCTCCTATTACCAAATTACAGTTTTGTAATTCTTTGGAATCACAATTTAAAACTAGGAGCATTCCTGACTCATGTTTGGTGTTCCTCTGCCTTCATTTTTAAATCCATGTATTTGATATTCTCCTCTTAATTTCTATTTGCAATGCTTTCATTGAAAGGCAGCCTTGTGTTCTACAAAAGGTCTCAGATTCTGGATTTCACTGAATTCTTCTTGATGGTGCTTATTTAATATATGCTCCTGCTGTTGTATTTCATGAAACAGGTGATAAGTCTTATACTTGAACAAATTCAGGTTCTATTTTTGAACCTCTCTCCACAAGTATACTCCCTTCCATGGGTACAGTGGGAGAGAGTTACAGGTATTCATTTTCTTCTTGTCGGTTTCATATTGGCTTCCTGCTGTTGTTACTCTGGTCATCACAGGGGCCCATCTGCGAGACTGATGCTGAGATGCTGGACATGTTCTGCCCCTCAGTAACTGCTGGGAGTCCACATCTTCCTCTTCATCACAGTGGCAGGTGGCAACAGTTGCACAGCAGACACAGCAGATGGAAGAATGTGGGTGCATCATTCCTCACTTCTTTAAAGAAGTCATCTTGTAGCCCCACATTCCTGAATAGAACCACACAGACCAAAAAAAAAATACTTGAAAAGCAAGCTACTGGCTTTTCTGAATGAATAACAGTGAAGATAAACAGGATTTTCGGTGATTAGAAAAGGACAACTGGAGTTTATTATTTTTTCTTTAGTCTATGCTTCACCTTCAAGATTCAAATACACCTTTCCTAAGGAAGTACAGATTAGGACAAAGAATCAGGAGGTCCAGTTACCACCCTCCGTCTCTGTTGAGATTAAAGGGGACTTGGAAATCCATCAGGACAGGGTTTCACCCAGAGAGAATTGCATGGTGGCCAGCCAATAGAAAGAAAGAAATATGCACAATGTATGTGAGGCAGTGCACAAAGAGAGTAGAGTCAAGGCTGCAAGCCAGGTGTGGTGGGGACACCTGCCGTACTGGCACTAGGAAGCAGAGACAGTTTGAGGCCAGCCTTGGCTATGTGGTCAGTGGTTTGTCCACCTAGGTTATACAGAAGGCTGTCTTACAAAACAGAAACAACACAGGGGAAAGACTTTAAGTGAGGGGCAAAACAGAACAAGGCTTACCTTCCAGTGGGAGCAGCCACCAAGTCAGACGTCAGGTCTCTATCCTTCAAGAATGCTGACCTTTGGTTCCCTGCCCTCTGTGTTGTCTGATTAGAACTTCTCCTTGCTTCTGATTCTGCCAGTTTATGGGCATTCTGAACCACAACCTTTTCTGGAAAGGTTATCTTTAAATTCTATGGGATATTTCTCTTATGCAGTTGTCATGGCGACCTTTGTATTATAAACCTGAACACTCAAAGGAAGGATTAGTTACATTTGAAAGATGAAGCATATAGACAGTCAGCTAGACAAGTTCAGTATTACAGAAAGAGCAGGTTGCTGGCAGAAGGATGGGAGAGGTGAAGGGACTGGAGAAAGTGAGCACACCTGCTCATCTCCACTGGCCATCTCCCCATCTCCAGGCACAAATACAGAGACCCACAGACAGACATTATGCAGCAAGGGGAGACCTTGAAATATACATCTCAAAATGAGATGCCACCATCAAATCCCTACCCTCGGAGCTCAGAGAGTCCTGCAGGAGAGGAGACAGAAGGAATTGGGGAGATGGGGACGAAGGACACCAGAAGAACAGCCCTTTAAAACACCTGAGGCTCCTGTAAACTCATAGAGATGGAAGCAGCAAGTGCAGAACCTACAAAGATCTGTACCAGGTCTTCTTCATAGACACTATGGTTTTCAGTTTAACACTTTTATGAATCTTCTGAATTTGTATATCAGTGGGTCTCTGATTCTTGGGCCTTCTCTTGGGACTCCTATTTTTCTATTGGTTTATCTTGCCCAGCTTCCATATGATGGTCTTTGTTTTATCTTACTATATTTTATTTTGTTATGTGTTATTATCTCTTACAAACCTGTTCTTTTCGAATGAAAGAGAAGAAGGAAGTAGATCTGGATGGGAGAGGAGGTGGGGAGAAACTGGAAGAGTAGAGGGAGAAAAACCGCAGTCAGGATATAATGTGTGAGAAAAGAATCTATGTTTAATAAAAGGGATAAAAACAAAATCAAACAAGTACATTAACAAATCCTCCTTCATCAGCCCTGCCCATCAGGATTTGTTTGAGTGATTTTTTCCAGCCAAATTCCATCTAAGCTACTTCTTCAGTTTCTCCCTGTCCTTTGCATTTGCTACTAAAATTTCTTAAGAGAGATTTAACCAACCTATTCACTGTTCCTACGGTCCCAATAACAAACTGAATTACAACTGGGCGGTGGTGGCGCACGCCTTTAATCCCAGCACTCAGGAGGCAGAGGCAGGCGGATCTCTGGGAGTTCGAGGCCAGCCTGGTCTACAAGAGCTAGTTCCGGGACAGGCACCAAAGCTACAGAGAAACCCTGTCTCGAAAAACCAAAAAAAAAACAAAACTGAATTACATTACACAAAAGTTCACCCACAGAAACAATGCATATACTGGGGTTCCTTACAGAACATTCTTGAGAAATTATGGGCAGGAGCCTAGGAGACTTTAAAACAGCCTCCGTGGAAAGTCTGCACCTTGCAGGGATGGTGGTTTCCCCATAGCTGCACAAATGAAAGACCTCCCTTCATCTTCCTCTATCTGTATTCTCGAGTATCACCCAGAGACCCAGAGACCCAGAGACTGCTCTTAAGACCTGCTAGTGTGGCTAAAATGGGTATGACAAGTAATAAGAGCAGTGCACAGTACTGTACAGATCATGGCATTCCAGAGCAGTGCACAGTACTGTACAGATCATGACATTCCAGTGCAGTGTACAGTACTGTACAGATCATTGCATTCCAGAGCACTGCACAGTACTGTACAGATCATGGCATTCCAGAGCACGGCACAGTACTGTACAGATCATGGCATTCCAGAGCAGTGCACAGTACTGTACAGATCATGGCATTCCAGAGCACTGCACAGTACTGTACAGATCATGGCATTCCAGTGCAGTGCGCAGTACTGTACAGATCATGGCATTCCAGTGCAGTGCACAGTACTGTACAGATCATGGCATTCCAGAGCAGTGCACAGTACTGTACAGATCATGGCATTCCAGAGCACGGCACAGTACTGTACAGATCATGGCATTCCAGAGCAGTGCACAGTACTGTACAGATCATGGCATTCCAGTGCAGTGCGCAGTACTGTACAGATCATGGCATTCCAGTGCAGTGCGCAGTACTGTACAGATCATGGCATTCCAGAGCACGGCACAGTACTGTACAGATCATGGCATTCCAGAGCAGTGCACAGTACTGTACAGATCATGGCATTCCAGAGCACGGCACAGTACTGTACAGATCATGGCATTCCAGAGCAGTGTACAGTACTGTACAGATCATGGCATTCCAGAGCAGTGCGCAGTACTGTACAGATCATGGCATTCCAGAGCAGTGCACACTACTGTACAAATCATGGCATTCCAGAGGCTTTCTGACTTGGTTGATGGCCCTGTTCCCAGCTTTGCTCCATTTGTTGAAGGGAGGGAGGTTGGGAGGGAGGGAGGTTGGAAGGGAGGGAGGGAGGGAGGGAGGGAGGGAGGGAGGGAGGGAGGGAAGGAAGGGAGGGAGGCTTTGTAGGCATGAAAATCAGGCTCCCAGATGTGGCAGGGCCAGATGAGAGAGATTTCCTGAAGAAATGGCAAACACAAGAAGTGCCCACATGCTATAGTTTAGATATGAAATCCACCCTCAAGGCTCATGTGTTGAAAGTTTGGTTGCCAATATTGGGGCACCAGGGAAGTGAGAGAGCTTTCTAAAAGTGAATCCCAGATGATGAAAATGGGGTTATTGAGGGCTCGCCTTTGAAGGGGATGTGACTCCAATCTCCTCTTCCCAGATCTTCCCAGCTGCCATGAGCTGGCCAGGCCCTCTCTGCCACACACTGCAGATACCATGTTCTATGACACCACAAGCCAAAGCAATGAGGCCACCTGACCAGGAATTGGAAGATCAGAAACCATGAGCTAAGGCAGACCTTTCTTCCTTTGAAAGTTGGTTACCTTGGGTATTTTGTCACAGCAGCAGAACACTGTCTAGCACAGCAGGTCCCATCGAAACCTGAAGTAACCCCCAGAAACCTCAGTCAAGCCTATAGATGTTTTTGTTGTTGCTGTTGTTTGGTTGGTTGGCTTGTTTCTTTGGTTTGATAATTATTGCTGTTTTGTTTTTGCACTGAGATAGGCAGTTAAAGATAGCACACTCAGGCCAACATATTTAATAAGTTTGACATGACCGAGGTTAGAACTGGGATCCCAGGACTGGGACAACACTCTACATGGTAAATTGCTGGAGGACGTTTAGTCAGGCATCTGGCTGTCATGGAGGATTCAGCTCTGACAGGTGGGATAAGTTAGCCTTCACCCACAGAACTTGCAGAATAGCCCGCCCTCAGTAACCTCCATAAACCCTTCTCAAGATCACGGCCAAACTAGAGCAACAAGCAAGCAGGTCTCTCTCTCATCTCAGTCAAACCAAAACCTTTTGTGAGGACCTAGATATGCTACTCTTCCATCTAGTTTACTTTTCTTTTGACCCAAAACATTGTTAAAATAAGGTCTTATTATCTATCGAGAAGGGGCCTAAACAAATATAAAATTTACATTATGATTTTTGAGCTATTTCACCTAAAGGAAGTAGCAAGTCTCTCAGATCTGTCAAATGCCTCCAGAAAATTCTCACCACTACTGATAGTCAGGCCCCTTTTCCTCATTATTTACACAAGGGCTTCTTTGATTTTCCGTGTGTGACATGTTAGATTTAAAACCTGGTGGCTGTATTAATTAAAGACAGTGATGAGCTACCTTTTCTCTTCCTCTGTCCAAAAATACCTAACCAATATCCTTGCACACAGACCCCATGTAACCCCGAGCTTGCCCAGAAGGCTGGGTTCAAGTGTCTACCACCTGATAGAATTGAGCTCAGTCACTGGCAACATACCCTGGTTAATTGACACTAACAAGCCATTCCAGTTAAATCAGCTATCTCAAAATCTCAAGAGAAAAAGACTTTTCTGCCTACCTTCCAGCCCTCTGCTCTTCTCTCCTTCCTCTAATCAAATCACATGATTATATTTAAAGAAATAGGATCCTAGACTTGGGGATAGCATATTCTGCTCACATATCATAAGTCAGGTACTGTCCTGTGCTGAGACAGCTCAGTTGCTAAGTGCTTGCATTGCAAGCATGAAAGCTTGAGCTGGATGCCCAATACCCACATTCAAACGCTGGGAGTGGTGGTATGTGCTTGTAATCCTAGAGCTGGGGAGATGGAGACAGGATTTCCCTGGGACTCTCTGGTCAGCCAATCTAGCCTAATTGGTAAGGCCCAGTCCAATGAGAGACTCTGTTTCCGAAGGAAGGAAGGAAGGAAGGAAGGAAGGAAGGAAGGAAGGAAGGAAAGAAAAGAAAAGAAAAGAAAAGAAAAGAAAAAGAAAAGATATATGGCTCCTAAGGAATCAACTTCTGGCCTCCACAGAGATGTGCCATACATGCGCAGGTATGCATATACACAAAGCTCCATTTTCCTTCAATAACAACACACACATCACTAAACAACATTCTCTGTGTGGAAAAGGTATGCATATGGGCTTCCCATGCCATCTTTTCTATGAGCCACATAAAACTAGTGAGATTACTAGGGAATGTTGTGTGTTTATTTAATACATTTTCTTACCTCAAACTCAAATACTCAAATACTCTGCCTCAGCCTCTGAGTTCTGGGATACCAATAGGAGCCTCACAGCACAAAGACTGAGAATGCAGGAAGTTTGTTCAGTGTGTCTTGTAGGACGGAGACAAAATACAGCACCTGACACCAGGTCTCCGTCCACTCGACTTTTTCAAGTGAGCAATTAGCACAAAGCAAAAGAAAATAAGGACCTACACAAGCTAGATGTGTGTAGTCCAAGAGTTTCGTTCTGTCTTAAAACCAAGAATAACATGCAGCTGTGAGTTTCAGAAGCCGAGATGGAAGCATAATCCCTGTGAGGGAGAGGAAGCTAAGAGTGTGCACACTCATCCCTCACAGCTCTTGGGAATGAATAGCCCAGAGGCAGCCAGCAGTCAGCTGCACTCCACAGCAGGGCCCACTCACTGAGGTAGCAAACACAAACTCTTCACCATCCATAACTGACATCTTAAACTGGGGAAATCTCTCAGTAAGTAGAGCAATTGCCTTGAAAGTATGAAGACCTGACAGTCTGTGGAATGGGTTGCCTTATCTACATGGTGAAGCTCTAGGCCAATCAGAGACCAGGTCACAAAGGTAAAACTCACCTGAAAAATGATACTTGCAGGTGATTAATGCATATACCAGCACTCGCATGTGCACACTGCCCCTCCCCACATTCATATGTGCACACTCATAACCAAGTACATATACATACATCAAACAATATTTTGTATAACAGTATTGTAACTTCTTAAAAAATTAAAAATAAATTAGGCATATAATACTGCAATCCAAATTTCAACTGTATATCTCAAATAATTCCCAATTGTCTCACCAAATCTGCTAATGATGACCACTCAGATGACAGCAAAATGTGGAACATAAGCCCAAGTGGGTTTCCAGGCAACTACCTTGTTTCTAGTTTGTTACTGGAAGGGATCTAGGGGAAACCCACAAGCCACCTGGAGAAAAGAAACCAAAGACCCAACTGTCTGCACAGGGGAATGTTGTTAGAGCACACACACAAAAACAATATTGCCACAGGTATGTGTGATGTGGGAGTAATGAACTGAGATCTTACATCTTAAACTGCAAGCGGGAAGCAGAGATCAAGCAAGAAATAGCAAAAGGTTTTAGACACTTCCAAGTCCATCCGACCCTTCTCTGTGGTGACATAATTCCTCCAGAAAGGCTACATGTTCTATGCCTCCCAGAAAAGTGCCTCCAACTGGGGAACCAAGCATCCAAATGCCTGAGTCTATGGAGGGCATTTATTATTCAAACCACCAGATACTTAGAATATATATTTCAGAATGCTACTTTTGTTATGAATTTTGCTTTGTTTTATTATTATTTTTTTGAGACAAGGTTTCTCTGTGTAGCCCTGGCTGGCCTGGAGTTCACTCTGTAGACCGAGCTGACCTCAAACTCACAGAGATTCATCTGCCTCTGCCTCCTGAGTGTGGGTTTAACACAGTGCACCACCACCACCTAGCATTGTTATGATTTTTTAAGTTGTGGCAAAGTTCCCTGAATTTAGCATCATAACTATCATAAGCATTCAGTTAATAGCATCACACACACACACGGTTGTGTAAGCATCCCCACCACCAATTTCCAAACTCTCTTCATCTCTCACGGTACAAGCATTGTGCCTGTGGAACACCAATTCCCCGAGTCATCCTCCCCTGAGCTCCTGGTGACCATCTTACTCGTAGGTCACCTAAGAGAAATTGTAAACACTAGTTTTTCTAAGCATAACCCAGACATAATGCCCCTCCCTTATGGAATGAGCAGAAGGTGTGGCTGAAGCGCACCACAACCATCTGCCCTCTATGTGCTACTATACAGTTCATGAACTGGGCAAGGAGCTGGAGATTGAAACACACAAAGACTCACAGACAGAGACATGGGTCATCCTTGATGCCAAAATCCTTGAAACAGGAATGCCCCCCTTATTGTGTACCAGAGCCGCTTATATAGAAATCCTTAACTGATAGCCATACCCCAGCCAAACCCACCAGAAACCACACTCCCCTGACATCAGGAACTCCTGAGGGTCTCATGCTCAGAGCAGCTGCAGGCATTACAAGTTGTTTACCAGAAATTCAGGATCTGGGGGGTTCCCCAACATGTGGCGAAGGCAGGCATTGGACTAAAGAATGTAGATAAACAAGGGACAGTCAAGGTGATCCTTTGTCTCATGAAATAACTTGAGGGGCCTCTCACAGGCCCCTATGCCAAATTCAGCTCAGCTGTTTCCCTTGTGGAGGAAACTCCTCCCCAGAGCAATGAAAGAACCTAATGCCTATAGTAAAAAGAAACAAACAAACAATGACAACAACAACAACAAAAAAAAAAAACCATACTGCTCTGGATGTTAGAACAGCTTTAGAAAATAAAACAAAATTTCAGGAGAAACCATAAATCAAAATTGATAAAGGCTAGATTTGAACAAGAGAGACTTCTTGATTAGAATAGATGATAGTTTATCAACCAGTGTGGCCACTCAATCTAAACTAGCTTACAAGGCTTACAGATATTTCTCATTTGATCAGATATATCTTGCCAAAAAGGGAACTTCCCCAAAGTTGGGGTTAGGGCAGGGTTTTCTTTGCATCTTTTCAGGAGAATAAAGGCATCCAGCTAAGGAATCTGAAGACCACTGGGCAAATGAGACATATGAAAAAAAGTACAAATCATCCAGAAAAACCATCCTAAGAAAAAGAGTAAATTGTCCTATTGGTATATCACATCTCCAATAGGATTTCATAACTCTACCCAAATGTTTGTTTCTGCTGTTCCCTACAGACATATACTATAAATGGTCTTTTTGTAGCCCCAGTTCAGTTAAAAAGTAAAGTTGGCTTTGGAGTTGGACTGTGGCTTGCTCCTTCTCTAAGCACAAGCATGCTTATTAAAGTAAAATCCAAAATCTCTGTCTCATGTCAGAAGAGTCACTAGGGTAACTGGCCCAACCCTGGACAGAGCAGGGCACACCGGAACCTTAGAATCCCACTCCAGGGTGTCATGGGGCATACTTTAAAGGCATCTAGGGAACAGGAACCTTTAACAGGCCAGGAGGTCGGCTTACCTTGTTTGAGGAACACACAAAACTGCTGCTTGTGGGGGATGTGTGGCTTCTTGATGCCTGTATGTCTCCTATAGCCTAGGAGAGAGAGCATAAGGGAGGCAGCATCAGGCAGTTCTCTCCACTTCAAACATCTACCGAAGTTCAGGTACAAAATGTGGAGAAACAGATTCAATATGGATACAATAGAGTTTATTTCAAAAACCCTCACTCCTGGGTCCTCTTTTCTTGGGCTCTGAATTTAACTTTCCAGATAGAGTTTGGGAGCCATTTTCTTTGCATTAAATGCATTTTCAGGTGCATTTCAATCTTTTACTTGATCCCCAACTTGAGACCAGCTTCTCCTTGGCAAGTTCCCACACACATTATCTGGAAGCAGGAATTGGAGTGTGGTTTCTCCTTCCTTCCTTGCTTCCTCTTTTGGACCCCAAGGGACACTTTGCCTCCACATTTCAAAAAAGGATTAGGAGAAAATAGAGCTGGAGTTCCAGACAAGGTTCTCTGTCTGGTGTTTGCAGATTTAATGCTCAGACATGCCTGGTGAAGGGAAGAAAAGACAAAGGGCCACATGGAGGGGTCTTGAGAGACCCAGAAAGACAACACAAAACCCTCTGCCACCAAGACAGGGTATAGAGAGGGGTCACAAAGGAGGAGTCATAGAAACATAGAAGCCACAGCCATTGACAACTGAGTCACCTACCCACCCAGCTGCTGCTTTTAGAGCTGTGTGGCTTTACCTTCCCAGAGCCCATTGATTTATTTACAAAGTTATCACTTGCCTCTGATTGCACTGAGTATTAAATATTCTGTAACCAGTCTGACAGGGTGGAGGGTATCTACCTGTGACCCCGGCACTCGGAAGAGTGAGGCAAGAAGACTGTGAGGTCAAGGATGTCCTGAACAATTTAGTGAGCCCCCTTTAAATAAAGTGTTCAGTGAGCTTTTCCCAGGGGTCACGGGCATCCCAGCTTCTCCTCCCTCTGTTCTGACACCCACATGTGTCTCACACCGCCATCACAGCCAGGGAACTGTACCTCAGAAGCGCATATGGGACCAGGGATGCAACAAGAGACAACACCATGGAGTGGAAAAGAGAAATAAGCAGCGCCTTTGACCTGGGATTGGTTATAATCCCTCTGTAGCCATCCTGGTCATTATCTATACAAACATGAACGAAAACTTAGCCTGGCCAGCTGTAGTTGCAGGACTAGCAGCTATGCCTTCATGAACATGGCTGAGGGAAAACAGGTAGTCTGCTTTCTTCCTTTGGATGTGTTTCGTGCTCTCTATCAATTCCCTGCTTCAGCATAAAGCTATGTGTCTCCATCCGCTGGTCCCCAGACCTGCACTCTAAACTCAAGGGAAAGTCTAGCAGCCCAAGTCAAACTCTAAGAGGCCTGGGAACAAACATCCTTGCAGGCTTACATTGGTGTTCCTCCCCAGGCAAGATGACCTTTGCTTTCTGATTACATCTCTGAAATGATCTTTGTCTCCCTAGAATCAGACTCTCTCAGCATCTGCCCAGAGCACCCAAGCCGAGGAGGAAAGGTCTGTGTCTGGCTGCCCCTCTCACGCCCTTGTGATGTCTCTCTCTCTGTTCAGGCAACAGGAGACTTGGATGCAGAACTCACGTGGAATTAGGATTCATCTTAAATTTTTGTTTGTTTAATTAAACTTCACCCAACAGTTGACTGAATCTAATTCAACAATCCTCCAAGGAAATAAAAACAGGGTTGGACAGTTCTCTGCCACAGGTAGCACTCTCAAGCATTGAAGAGTTCTTTTTCCTACCAGGTGAAGTTGAGACAGGAAGCTGTGAGTTCCCCAGACATGGTCCCTGTTCTCTGCAGACGCCTGTCACCAGCCTTAGTAAGTGGCAAGAGTGATCTCACTTCCTCTCCCTAAAGGTAACCATCCTCATTACTCTCATTATCGAGCTGAGTGAACCTTGGGTGCATAATAGAATTTTCTTTAAATATTCATCATCTGACAGCTGATATTTCAGCCATATTTCACTTGAGGACCACATTGGAAGGGAAGCTGAGCTGCGGGACTCAATTAATGGGGGATTTTCCTCACCTTCTGAAGGGACTTTTTAAATCTTAGTCATTAAAAATCCATGACACAGATTACTCTCCAGTCATCTCTCTGCACAGGACAGAGGTAGCCCTGGCTGCACATGAAGCCTTCCCTTCACCCACACCAGCAGTCTGAGGAACAGGCTTGGCCCTGCCAAGACAGAGGAAACGCCCACGGTCCTCCATCACCTTCCTGTTTCCAAGAACACATCTCTAAGTGTGGAAAGCATCCAGAGCTCTCTCTGCACCCCACGTGGGCCTTCTAGTGGATAGCCCAGCTTTCTGGGGTTTTCAGATAGAAGAGTAAGCTCGCAGGCACACATCCAGAAGCATGGGAAGTGGGGAGCCTAAGGAAAGACATTAGCATTCACATCACAGATTTGCCATTTCCTTTGCAGGAGACTCAGTTTCCTCTTCTGTGAAACCACACACAGAGGAATCGTGGTACAGCACCTACCACCTATCCCCTACTCTCAACAGTATCTGAGACCCCAAGCTTTAGGGGTTCAGTTTATCAATTCCCTTCTTCCCCCCAAACACGATAACCCCCATAAGGATAGGACCCATGTGAGAATCACCTCTGTCCCCAGGGCTCAGTGTGAATCCTGTTCATAAGAGATACTCAAGAAAAATTTAGTGCAATAATTCTAATTATATAACATTCAATTGTTCTAATCACTGATTAATTTGTGTGATAGTTATTTCAAATAAATATAAAGACTGGTAACTGTAAACCATTAACCACTTTTGAATGTATAAGAAACATGAGCTGGAGAAATGTCCCAGCCAGAAAAGTGCTGACTGCAAGCATGAGGACCTTATAAAAATGTTGGCAGGCTGGTACATGCCTGTAACCCCATTGCTAGCCATACAGTGGCAGGAGGATTCCTGAGGCTCCCTGGCCAGTCAGAGTAGCCTAATTGAAAAAAATCCAATGAAGGGCCTTTGTATGAAAAAACAAGGGGGATGGCACCACGAGGAACACGACCCAAGACTGACCTCTAGTTTCTGTGTACTCCCATATGTGTGCTGACCCACACAAGTACAAGAGAGGTATCCTTTTGGTAGCACAGCTACTGAAAGCCTGTGTCAGCATTTTTATGAAGCACTTTAACAGGAAACTGATAAAAATAAGTTGTTCTAATTGCCGCTGCTGACAGACCCAGGCAGGAATTGCACTTCAGAGGAGAATAAGGAAAAACAAAAACTGTGCCTTTAGACTGAGGCCTGGGAATCACATCCTGCCTGCCTGGACTTCTGCCCATGGTTCCAAAGCCATCCCATAATTTGAAAATCTTCAGTTTGTTTGTCATTTCTCAGTTTGCTGAGGTTTAGTTTTGTCTCTGCATCCAAACATCCAGAATCTCCTTCAACCTGGTCCAAACCACCATGGTCTAGAAATAGGCCTTGAACTGAAGCCAGCCTTGGTTTTATGCAATGTTTCCAGCACTTTGCTTTCAAAACATGGTGGTAGAAAGAAAACAGTAGGCAAGACTGACTGTGTCATTCCAGAACTTTCCCAATTCAGTCTGGACATTTTGGTCTTTTTTGGACAATTATTGTAAGATACAACTACAAAAAATAAAAACAACACTATGTTGTCTGTGTTTGGCATTGTAAGGTACAGATATAGACCTGTTTTTAATGGTATAGTCAATGTTTCTATTTAAATTCCTGTGTCTCTGCTACCTATCTGTGAAAGACAAATGCTGTTACTACCTATCCAGGTGCACACTGTACTAATTGAGTCATACTGGGCATCAGGGGTGGAATTCAATCAGTAAAGTGCTTGCACAAGCTTGGGGGTCAGTATTTGATCCCAATCATCTACAAAAGAAGCAACAAGAACAGAAACGAAATCTGGTTAGCCTAATTGGCAGGCCCAGGGTCTCAGTGGGAGACCCTGCCCTATAAAAATAAGGTATGTGACTACCCAGAAATAATACTCAAGGTTGACCTTTGGCCTTCACAGACATACATACGTACATGCACACAAAGATATGCACAGTCCTGATCTTAGCACATGGCAAGCACAAGGTAAGCTTGTGATCATTGACCCCTAATCCTCCAATTGTCCAGTCACCCCCATTCTGCTGCACAGCATGGACAGACAGGGGCCCTGGAGGTCATTTGTGCATATTCTGTATACACAGTGAAACCCTACTTTCTGGGTTGTAGTGATATCATGCTACACTGGGTTCCAGGGCAGCTTGAACTTCACAATGCCCAGCAAAGTGGATAGTTCACACGAACAATTAAGATATGCTAATGACGTCTTGGGAGATAATTCAGTTGGCAAGATACTTGATTTATGAGGATGAGGACCTGAGCCTCATCCTAAGAACCACTGTTTGTTTAGTTTTGCTTGGAGACAGGGTCTTTCTATGCAGCCCTGGCTGTCCTGGAACTCACTATGTAGACAAGGCCTCAAAGTCTCAAGTGGTGGGACTAAAGGAATGAGACACCACACTTGGCTAACCTCTGACCTCCACAGGCATACCCACACATGTGTAGTAATCCCAGTGCTGGAATTAGAAGCCTGAGCCTGGACTTCTTTCTTCAGTCTTTACTGGCTTCAGTGTAAGCTGTTGCTCAAAAGAATATATCTGGCCCCACATTTAGATGGTCGCTCACTCTCTTCCTGACAGTATATAAACTCTGGGAGGTCAAAGGCATGGCCTCTTTGCTTACCATTTTGATTAGCACATGGCCCGTTCCACATACTCAATATATTTGTTATCTGCCACCATGCGAAAAACCACCACCTAAACTTAGCTGCTGAAATCAAAAGTAATCACAAATCACAAAAACTGAGAACAGCCTGTGTGATGGTTCTGGCACCGGCTCTCTCTTGAGTGGCAGCAGATGCCAAGTGGAGCCACCAGGAATCTGAAAAAGCCACCGGAGCTGGAGGAGCCACTTCTTCGGGACCTCACACATCACACTGGCAAGTTCCTGCTGGTTGAGCCTCCTTGGAGGACTGCTAGAATATATTTTCACAGAAAACTGGCCCTCTCCTTCCAAAAAGGGAGTCCAAGGGACCAAGACAGAAGTTGCTATGCTATTTATGACCAATCGGGGGAAGTCAAACAGTATCAAGGAGTCCGGCTTTCACAGTTGTAGAGAATCGTTTTTCAGTTAACTGTCATTTCAGGGATATATTGGGGACAAGTAGGCGAATGTGCACATGCATTTTGTTCATGTAGAAGTCAGAAGACACCCTCAGATGCCAATGCAAATTGGTCTCCAGTTACTGTCCACTTTTTATTTGAGACAGCTTCTCAGTGGCTTGGAACATCATCGTCCAGAGCAGGGTAACCAGCCTGTGAGTTTCCAGAACTCTCTGTCTCAGCATTCCATTCTTCCATGATTAGCATTACAGGTGTATGCCACCATTCTGAGAATTGAGTTCATGTCCTCAGGTTGGTGAGGCAAGCACTTCCTCGACTGGGACATCTCCCCAGTCTGTTAGAGGTTTGTGTGCTTGAAAGATGGCTTATCCCACTTTTAGGACTTATTCACTACCTCTTAGATCTTTTATACCCCATACACATGTAAACATATGTACACACACATATACATACACCTACATGCACATACTTATACATATATGTGCATGCATGTGCACACATGCACAGAGAGACACACATGCATTCACATCCCCCTACACATACACAGGACTGGAGCAGGCTGGCCTTGAACTCATGGTTTTCCCTCTCAGCTTATCCAGTGCTGAGATTACATATGTGCACTACCACATACAGCTAAATATTGTCAATATATCTGTGATCTTCCAGCTCTCCGTTTAGATTTTAAGTTTTCATCAAATGATGCTTTATTCACATGAATAAATGTGGAGGAAATAATTTTTGGACAATCCTTGTCTCCAAAATTCTTTAAACAAGTTGGAAATGCTGATGGATCCCACCAGGAACAGTAGAAGATAACCTCCCTTTTTCACTGAGCAGAACACTTGATAATTTTCTTATTTAAGTGTTATGTCTCCATGGTTGAGGTTTCCATCTGCTTTTGTTGGCATAAACTCACTGCTGCTAGACCACCAGTACTCCAATAGACCTAAATTAATTGCTAGTTTTATAGTTTTATATGTCTGAATGATAGGGAGGCCAGACAGCTTCAAACTGAAAACATGTCCAAATTTAATGAAGTTCAAAGGAAGAAATGTTTATTTATGGATTAAAACATAAAGCAACTCGTTGCTTGTAGTCCTTCAAATTATGACAGCTCATCTTCATCTTAGCGGGAGTTGGGGAAACAAGTAAGTGGGGGTGGGATGGTCTTCCTGTGTTCCTAAGGGTGAACTGGCCATCCAATCCCTCATCTTCTAACACTAGCTGAGAAGACAGAGGATGCTCAGACCAAGTCTGAGCCAGGAGGAGCTCTGGGAAGAAGGCAGAGGTTTTAACCATCAGCTCTTCACATATCCACACAAGAGCTTATTCTGTCAGTGTGTCTTGGGGAAAGGAGCACACTGTCCCTTTGTGGCACAACTTGCTAGTTGTTGGACTTCAATGACATCATCGAACATCTCCAGAATTGTTGGTGTGAGGGGCACAGAGAGTTTAAATGAAAGCCATCAAAGAGACTTCTTTGCACATGTTTTATGACCCCATTCCCTGCAGACCAAATCACTGGGAACTATGTTTTCAGGACTAGAAACTGGAACTGAGCTGAAGTCTTGAACCAGCTTCTGAATAAGCACTCCTTTTTGACAAGCACCTCAGGACCTCTTTCTTTTAACTTATGTGGAAAATCTGGTTTTTTGTTTGACACATGGTCTCACTATAAAGCACTAACTGGCCTCAAATTCACCATCCTCATGCCCCAGCCAAACAAGTGCTAGGATATTTTTTTAAACTCCCTTATTTTAGTTGACACATAATGACTGTAAGTGCTATAAGGTACAGTGTGATATCTCAAAACATGCATACAATTTGTAACAATCAGAAGTGGCTACAAGGTGTATCTGTCACTTTAGACATTTTTATAACTTTGTGTTGGGAACATTTAGAATTCTTCACAGCAACTTAGATCTCCCCACACAAATTAGATCAATGTCTAACTATATTCATTTCACTCACTTAGAAGGTTTTTTCGGTTTTATTCTGTCTAAATTAGAGCTAATTCTACTGTCTGTGAATGTTACATAATGACTGGCAATTTAACACTTAGGTAAGTATTTCCCCTTAATTTACTTTTAAATTCATTCAGAATTTCCCTCAGCTTTTTGAAATGAGTCCCAGCTTCAATAAATAAAAGGAAAATTCAATCTGAAGGCAGAAATTTACATCTCAATTTCACGTTTCCACGGGCTCATTTTCTACATGCTCATGAATAAACCTCAGAAGTCCTCAGTTCCCACTCTACGACCGGTGAGTGACTGATAGTTGTCATAAAAGACCCTGTGCCCCGTCTTCAAGAGAAGGCGATTGCAGGAACAAGGTCTGCAAGTGTGTTTCTCTTGGGCGTGCAATACTCAAGTACACTGCTCCAGCCACCACGCCCTCTCTCACCTTCTACTGCCAGCAGCAGCAGTAGCAGCAGGACAAACCTAAACTGTCATGATAACCAATCCTTGTAAGTTTTTACTCCACAGGTAGGAGCTGTCAACAGGTCAGAGTATACACCCTGACATGGACTCTTGGCTTTTGCTATCCCTTCATAACCAGGTCAATGGACTGCTAGTCTAGTGATTTAAGTAGGTAGTGGCAATTTTCTAACACACTCAGTTGTGACCCAATGGTGAGAGATGAGGCTGTTCTTCTCTAGCCTCCTTCTTTCTGTTTCTAAATAGTATTTATTTGCCTATTTGGTGTGTGTGCGTGTGCGTGTGCGTGTGTGTGTGTGTGTGTGCTGTTCACATTTCCCAGACAAGTCACTTCCTCTGTACTCCACAGCTTGGATCAGTGGGCTTTAAGAATCAGAACTAAAGAACTCCTAGTCAAGTCCAAGCTGGAACTAGAATAGTCTCCCCAGTCAAAAAGTGTTCAGCTAAGTCTCCTTGGCCCTCACAAGGAATGTCCAGCTTTGTTACCCAGTTTGATATATGATATATGACAAACTGTGAAGTCTCTCAGTCAACCATAGAGGAGGTCATGACATCCTCAACTTGCCATTAAAAAAAAAAAATCTTGCCAGGCTTAAAATCCCCACTCCCATTGGTCAAAGGCCATGAAGACAGCCATGATTCAGACAGCAGTCACAGCAAATCCTTCCAAGAGCAATCAACACATGCTTTCCTTTCAGAATTCAGTCCCAAAAAGTCTGCTTCTCTCTGTGAAAGTCTTCACTTTATTTCGTTAGGCAAAGAGGTTAAAAACACATCTCTGTCAGCTATTTAAAGGTAATTTAGTATTGAAATACAAAACCAACAAACAACTAGATTCACCTACAATTTTAACTCTCGTCTTCCTTCTCAGTCTATAGTGGTTAGTTGTCATTCAAATTAAAATTTCGTAGTGGACAGCAATGCAGACTTTGCAACAGATGAATACACAGCATAGTCATCTCGTCAAGCATTTTCTGGAAGTGGAAAAAACAGAAATTAGATATTAACATACCTTGTTTACATTTTTTTTCTAGTTTCATTTCTGTTGCTATGATAAAATACCCTCATAAAAAGCAACTTAGATGAAAGGAAGAAACTTAGGGAGAGGGTATTTATTTCACCTAAAAATTCCAGGTTACACTCCATCATTGTCAGAAAGACAAGGTGAACACCTGGTACAGCTAGTCACATCACATCCACAACCAAGAGCAGAGAGAAATGAATGGTACTCACCACTTCCTTGCTTATGCTCAATGTGCAGGTCAGGATTCCCTGCCTAAGGAATGGTACTGCCTACAATAAGCTGCATCTTTCCATATCAATTAATATGATTTAAAAGTTCTTCCACAGAAATACCCACAGACAAACTTAAAGTAGAAAACCCCTTGACAAGATTATTTTTCTAGGAGATTCTAGATTGGGCCAACTTGACAATTAAAGCTAATGATCACACTTAACCAACTTGGGGCCTTTAATAAACATGGCAGAGTGAGATTGGTAAGTATGAGAACAATGAATGGACCATGAGGTTAAAATATTTTCAGTGTCTCCCTAAATCAAATGTTCAACCCTCATCTGATCCCTACTTACTACTTAGATAATTCTCTGGAGTTATCACGTCCAAGAGACTTTGCTGCTTAGGGTTGGGGAGATGGCTCAGTTTCCACACAAGCTGAGGACCTGAGTTCTATCTTCAGAACCCAGATTAAAGAGCCAAATATGGTGAGAATAACTTGGAAGCACAGCGTTGGTGAGATGGAAACAGCTGCTCCCTGGAGCTCATTGACTGGCCAACCAAGCCAAACTGGTGAGCTCCACCAAACTGGTGAGATCCCTTACCAGAAATCAAGATGATGACTCCCAAAGAATGACATCTGAGATTGGCCCATGACCTCCATACACATGCACACATGCATGCATACGCACATACTCTCATGCACACATGCATGCATACGCACATACTCTCATGCACACATGCATGTGCATGGTTCACACACACATGGACATGTACATACATGCACATATACGTAATCACACATACAGGCACTCACATTTTTATAGGTCAGAAAAAGAAACTTTGAGCTAACCCCTTAGACTCTCAGCTAAGTTACCACTCCTGTCCTGTCTCCAGCAAACTCTACCTCAATCCTAAGCTCTCCTGCTGAGACCTGTGAGCTTCCTAAGTCAGAGGCCAGTGCCTTCTCTGAAAACCCATGCTCTAGCATAAGAATGAAGATGCAGAATATTGACAGAATAACCATAAAAATACTTGAAGCACTTCTATTAATACTAAGAACCTACTTTGTGAAGATTATAGATCAGAAACTGAAAATCTGCTTTTAGGACTTAAACCATTAAGTTAATACACACAGAAATAAACAAGCCTTTTATAAGATGCTCACGTACTAATCTGACTCTTTTGGCTCAGGAGAGAGTTGGCCTGAATATTAAGCAATACACAGGTGACCATAGCACTGTACTCATTCACACTAGTTGAAAAAGATAATGTAAGAGACCTCTGAGTAGAACATGCTATTTTTTTTAACAGAACGTTTAAAAAGTATTATAAAAATAAAGACGGGTGAAGATGTAGTACGGTTGGCAGAGTGCTTGCCCAGCACTGAATCGACTGAGCATGCAGGTGCACACCTGCAATCCCAGCACTAAAGAGATACAAACAGGAAGAGTGGAGTCCAAGGTCATCTTCAGATGCACTGTGAATTAGAGGCCAGCTGAGCTAACCTGTCTCAAAATAAATAAATAGTACTTCTTTACAAATTAATGAGAATATTCCTGATGTATTCTTTGAGACTGAATAAACCCGCTTTAGTGAGAGCTTCAAGATACCTCATGTTGGCCAATGTAGACACCTCAACGTTAACTAGATTATCACTGGGAACTTCAACACAAGGCTTTAGGGAAAGAGTAAAGTGTACTTTGAACCTGGCCATATGACTGTGGCAGAGTTCACAGCCCTCCACAGGTAGGGCCAATGCCTCTATAAAAGAAAAGTCCAGTGCTCTTGTAGTTTTTCTTTTTAATATTATTTTTATTCCTTGAAAATATCATACATATTTATAAATTGATCATACACATCTGCTACTACCTTATTCAAGCTCCCTGTTGGGTATAAGGTACGCTGTTACAGCAACAAAAACCCTCTAAAATGGCTAGGTAGCAAAGTGGGTGATTAAGATGCTAAGATTCAGCTTATTTCCCAGACTTTTGAAACGAGAAGGTGGAATTTCAACAGAAACACACAAACACATAAATCTATGCAATGCAAAAGGATGACCTGCTCACCAGGTACACTCCCATGGCCAAATCTCACAACCACAGTGCTCCAGGGGAGGCTGAAACACACAAGTCCACAATGATTCTATCATCACCTTGCTTACTGCATGTCATCAATGGGTTGCAGCATTTGCTCCCAGAAGAACAAGGGGAAATGTGACACGTGACAGGGGTGACAGGAAGAAGGTGAGCATTTTACTCCCATAGCACCCAGCTGAGGTTCAAGTTCATGTTCTTTAGGTATTCTGTATGTATCCAGAATTCCAGACACATAGACACATCTGTGACACGTGACAGGGGTGACAGGAAGAAGGTGAGCATTTTACTCCCATAGCACCCAGCTGAGGTTCAAGTTCATGTTCTTTAGGTATTCTGTATGTATCCAGAATTCCAGACACATAGACACATCTCCGTGTACACCTGTACAGAGGGCATCTTCAGCATAACAGGCTTCTTGAACTGAACTGAGTAGAAGAGCAGCTGGTACTGGAGGAGGAGGGGGCAGGGAGGAGAGGCAGAAGGAGTTTACATGACATTTAGCCCAAAATATTGAGTATTTTAAAGCCCTCATTGAGATTCAATCAGCTTCAAAGAATCTAGCATTAGCTTCTGCGGAAATACATAATTTTAATCATAATTTCTAAATTAAAAGAACGTTCTGTGAGAAACAGCATTGTTTTCGACTTAGAGGGCCTTAGCTTTCCTCTTTCATGGGTGCAGATGGGGCCTGTGCTGTGATCAGTTTAACAGAATTTTCGGGTTATGCTGAATTGTCAGCTCTTCCTCAATCCTCCTCTTTCCTCTCCTCCTAAATTTAAGGTCTTTTCTCTAAACATAACAACGGAAGCACTGTGGTACCCTTGCACATTGCCACTGTGAACTTTTCTCTTTTTCTCTCTTGTGTTTCTCTACCCTTGTGCCCTCCTCCAGACCACATGCAAGCTCACGCATCTTGCCAGAGAGGGACTTCATTTCTGTACAAATCTAGAATGTTCTGCAAGCAGCTGCCATGGAAAAGCCATGGTGCTTCAGAGAATATACCTAGGAGAAACAGCCCGCAGTGTATGTACCTGTGTGTGCATGCATGCGGACATATTTGTGCCTTGTGTATGTGCTTATGTGTATGAGTGTGCACTTATGCATGTGTGCATGCATGTGTCTGTGTGTGCACTGTGTATATGTCTGTGTGTGTGTGTGTGTGTGGTGTGTGTGTGTGTGTGTGTGTGTGTGTGTGTGTTGGCACTCCCATGTGCATGTCTTGGGGTAAAAAAGAGAAAAGAAAGGGGAAAAGAAGGAACAATAAGAGGACATCTGTAGTCACACCTAAGCAATCAGGAACCGTAATGGAATCATGGCTTTTAATAAGCCACTGCCCAAACAAAAGCAAAGGCAGCTGGGGACAGAGGGATGGATGCTTTTCTGTCTGTGAAGGGATAGGAAGAATAAACCAAAGGATACGCCTGCTAGAAAATAGATCTCTACCTTAATTTTTTTTTCTTTTTTGCCAAATCCAAAATGTGCTGCCTATAGCATTGGCAGTTTACAATGGCAATTAACATCAATCCCAGGGTCTAATTAACCTCAATCAACAAGTCTAAGTAGGTTAATTAAATAGGATTTGGCTAAGCACTAAGTACAAAAATACAGCTGTCTCATTTAAATATGATTTACGAAGGAAAGTCACTATTTACCAAAGGTTTTCAATTCCCTTTCCTGCAGCAGGGCATTTGGGGGCGCGGGGGCTGTTGGAGGAACTGGGGGGAGGTGGTTGTAGAAACTGCCCTTTGTAGATATCTTTTAAGTCCTCAGGAGAAACTGACATACCACCACAGCAGCTCACAGCCTTCTGGTGTTTCCTTAGCCCCACCTCACCTTTCTTGTTTTCTTGGTACCCCTCCACCACCTGCCCCACCCCCACACTTTAAATTCCTTCAGGGTACAGGCCCATCCCATTTAGCAGCCTTCTGAAACTCGTGGAGCACAGTGTGGTGTGAGTGTGCTCCCAGATAATTGTTCCTTTAATTGGATTTTCATCAAAATGCAAATTTTTTTTCTCACCATCTCTCTAATCATTCTTGGATTCCTGGGTTCAGGATAGAAGTGTCCTGTGCCTCTGTGGAAGGCAGCAACCTAGGCTCTAACCCCTTCTCTCCCTATGTTGGAGCCTTCCTTAGTAGACACCATCACTCTTCCTGTGCCAATGGTCCTGACTGTACTGAAGCAAAATGCCTTCTTCAGTCTCCAAATTGGGAGCTCCATGTCTGGCTGAGACTATGACTTCACTTCTTAAGAGTGTGTGTGTGTGAGTGTGTGTGTGTGTGTGTGTGTGTGTGTGTGTGTGTGTGTGTGTGGTGTATTCAGATACAGAAATGTGTGCACATGAACCTATATGGAGGCCAGAGCATGACCTGAGTTGTTATTCTTCAACTGCCATCTGCCTTGCTTTTTGAGACATCGTCTTTCATTGGCTTAGGGATCACCAAGTAGGTTATGCTGGCTCACTAGTGAATGCCAAGGATCCTACTGTCTTTGTCTCCCCAGTGCTGGGGTTGCATGCACACTGTAATCCCTTTTTTATGTGAGTTCTGCAGATCTAATTCAGAATTTCATGCTTACCCAGCAGGCAATTTACCTACTGAGTCATCTTCCCAGCCCCACAATCTTTATTTATTTATTTGGTACATTTTATTTATACAAGGTACATCAGCATTGCTACTGTCTCTATTTCAGACACAACTCTGAGGGTTAACAATCTAGCTGCTGATCTTCCAGAAAAGAACAAGAGAACATTCTGGGGCCTGAGTATTCACATATCAGCAGCCTTCTCAGCTGGTAGATGGGAAAGAGGCAGGTGAGCAGATCACCTCACCAGGGTCACAGAAGCCAGACTCAAGGGCCCTGGTTCACCGGCCCCATCTCAAGATCTCCTTTCTGGCCATGGCTCACCTAGCCATGACAGTGCTGTTGAAAGGTTCAGAAACTAGTAGGGTTCAGGAGGTAGAGGCTAGTTGGAAGAGGTAGGTAACAAAAGGGCATGTTCTCAAGTGATACCTCCTCTTCCTCCTCTTCCTCCTCTTCCTCTCCTCCTCCTTTTCCTCCTCCTCCTCCTTCTTTCCTTTCTCCCTCCCCCATCCTTCCTGTCACAGAGTGACATAGGCTCCTCCTGCCATGATGTTTAGAACAAGTGCTGTGGCCACCACCGACTCAAACCTCTGAAATCATGAGCCAAAGTAACCCCACTCCTTTTTATTTGCTTATGTGAAGTATTTTGTCACAAAAGTGACAATCTAACACACTTCTTCACTTGTCTAAGGTGACTTCCTCCTCTGCCCCCTCAGGCTAGAGCTCAGAGTGATCACTAACTGCTCTTTCGTGTGACTGTCCATCCTTCCTGCCACCCAAACTATCCACATTGCCACATTGCTTTGGCAAAGCTCGCTCACCAAGTCTCTCATCTCTTCCCCCAAACCCAAACGGAGCCTAGCTTATTTATTTTAAAGAAAGATTTCAACCTAAATAGTTCCATCTATGCCAGCACTATCCAGAACCTTCTGTAGTGAAACAGTTCTGTTTCTGCAGTCTCCAGTGTGGTAACATCAGTCCCATGGGGCTCATGAGCCCTTGATCGCAGCTGGCATAACTAAGGAACTACATACATTTTGTTATTGTGTCTTATTTCATTTTAATGGATAGTTTGTTGCCACTATATCATATACAGTTATAGACACCGGATTCTCTTATGATTCCTCCTCTTCATCCTCACCTTCCACAAAACCAGGAAAATGGTTGCTTTATTCACTGTTACAAGTGCCTATCCCCACAGGAAGGTCTGGAATAGGTTATATACTCAAAGGATATTTTGCAGTGAAGAAATGTATCTACTCCATCTGCCCCACTGACCTCTGTTGTTCAAGAACTGCTAAAGTTCTCATTCTGCAGAAGGCTGTCACACATGATCACACATAACACTGGCATATGAGCTAAAACAAAGCCCCCCTGATGTGTATTCTCATGCGCCTTTTTTTCTCCTCCTCATGTAGAACAGATTGCATGGCATTTGGATTTCACAGCACAAAATGCCAGATATTACCTCTAGTAGGTGCCTGGCTACAGTGGGCTCGATGGACACTTTTTCCCACACTGAGTATCTTACTCAGTCATTAGAATATCACTCTCTCCTCAGCTCCAGCTCTGACCTATCTTCACCCTCTGACTGTGACCAGCTCAGCTGTTTCTCAGCCCAGTGTTGAATCTTCCTCCACCCAGCAGGGTTTTCTTTATCACAGGTGTTTTTGGCCACACTCAGTCTCCACATGTGAGAAAACATGATAGTGGTGGGGAGGAGAGACCAGAGAAGTGGGCATCAGGATCTCCTGCTTCCTCTTTCATTAATTATGGAACTCTACCAGGTCTTCTACAGATGCACAATCCAAATGGAGTTTCCAGAGCCCTGTCTGAGGCCATTATAAGTGAATATGTGTGAAAGTGTCTTCAAAATCATAAATTACTGGACAAATGGGAAATATTTAAGTCTCTGCATAACAAAGTCACTAAGGCTTTAGGCTAATTATTGGTGAAAGATACTGAGTTCAAGCTGGGCATGCCGGCACCCAGCTGTTATTGCAATACTCGGGAGGCTGAGGTAGGAAGACCATGGATATATAGAAAAACCTTGTTTTCAAAAAAATACCAAAAAATATAATGTGTTTATGTGTGTGTGGACTTCATTCATTAAATAATAGCAATAGCTCCATGCTGTCTAGTGAAGACACAATAAGGAATTAGTGAATGAGTCTCACGTGGTTCCAGACTCAAAGAATCTCATTCTACTGTACCTATAAACAATAGTTTTAAGTGATAAAATGTATTACGCGGAGACATAAAGTACAAGCTGCTACACATCGTGTATGAGCGCCAGATAAAGAATTAACTAATGGAGCAGACAAGATAGTACGTGCAAAGATCCTGAGTTAAAAATTATTCATTTTCACACTATCCACTGCTGTTTTCTTGCCACTGTGACATAGATGAGTGACGGGAACAGGAACCACATAGCCCACACTGTTTAAACATTAGCTATCTGGCCATTGCCAGGAAAGATCGAACTGCCCTCATTTAGATAAAGTCACTTTAAGATAAATTTTGGAAAAGTTGAATACCACAGCAAAGGCAAGAAAGAGAAGAAGTACTAGAAAGAGGACATCAGACAATCACCCAGAGAAGGAAAAGGGGAAATAACGGTGGAGGAAAGGAAGAGGACAGATGGCATCACAGGAACCAAAGGAAGAAAGTTCCAAGAAGAGATTTGCTGTGCCCAAATCTTCCCAGTGAGCACACAAGCCATGTAAAGTGTCTCCTAGGTTGGAGAGAGAGATAAATCCCATGCTGTGTGAAGGCTGGAAGCTCTACTGAACATCTGGGGGAGAAAGAGGGAAGGGCAAAAAGAGCAGCATCACAGCTGTTCCTTTTATTTTAGATAAAAAAGGGGGAGATGCAGTGGCATTCCAATTGTATTTTAATAAATAAATCATGGATTGAAAGCAAAAGAAGACAGCAAGGCCATTGCTAAAGACATGAGCGTCTGCAGAAAGAGCTTGTGGCTGACAATGGTGCAAGCAGAAGACCTGGGGAGACCATCTAAATAGACGTGAGGAAGGGAAGCCTCTCAGTAATGTGGTAGTGGACACTACAGTGTGAATCTCTTTAAATGACAATGTGACCATAAACTCCCAGTAATAATTCACATGGAACAACCAAAGAGTAGATCCAGACTGAAGAACAGTCCATAAAAAAAAAAAAAAAAAAAAAAAAGATCTGAATCCTATAAGCCAGAAGACAGGAAACTGAGAACAATCTATGTTCCACCTATGATGTAGTCCTTGCAGTGCTACAGCAGAAAGACAGGTGAGTATACAGAATAATTTGAAGACATATTGATCAATGGAAAAACAGAACTGCAGAATCATCATAGAATGTAGGCACAGCATGGCAGTATTTGTACTGTAAAGGTCAAAGACATGATTGGAAGCATTTTTATCTGCATGGAGTGTGTGGGTGGAGCAAATGTCCCCTAAGCACCTACATGGTGAAGATAATAAAGGTTAGGTCCCCAGCCTGTGATAGTTTGGAAAATGGTAGAAATTTCAAGAGGTGATCTTACTGGAAGAAATTAAGACATCCAGGGATATGTCTTTAGAGTATATTAAAACTTCAGCTCTCCTGTCCCAGAAGCCAGGCTGTGAACATATCCTGCTGTGCACTCCATGCCATGATGTTGTCCCTCAGCAAAACCCCATGACACCAGGGCCAGTAACCACAGATTGAGGCCTTTCAGGTGTCCTGTCACAGTAACAGAAGGCTGGATAACAGCAAGTATATCTCTGAAAAAAAGAAAATCCAAATACAAAGTTGTTTTTATCTGCAGAGGGGAACCAGCACATGGGAGACAGCAGTAGAGGGACTTCACTGAAATTCTGACCCAGTCAGGGTCATTCATTAATGAAAACATTGATTACATTTTTCTGAGAGATGGCCGCATGTATCCTAGGCTGGCCTCAAATCCACTGTGTAGCTGTAAGTGAGCTTAAACTTTGGATCCTTCTGCCTCCACCTCCCCAGTGCTATGATTACAGGTGAGTGTTACCATGACCACTTATGCAGTGCCAGCAATGTTAGGTTTCAGGCATGCTAGACAAGCCCTCCACTGACTGAGCTATGTCCCCAGCCTCTGATTTAATTTTTTTTAGAAAGTTATACCCATGTTTTATTTTTTTTCAGCTCTTAAGAGGCTAAAGACAGTTATAGCCAGAGAATCTTAAATCTTCAGAATTTTTAAAAAGGTCCCCTCCATCTCAAAAATACCTACATAATCCTATATATGTTATCCAGACCACTTTCCACTTAGTCACTAAAACTTTGGTTCACAAAACTATCTATTTATACATGGGGGAAAAAACCTTAAAAGCAAAACTTAACTTCACTACATGGGTACCCCTATTGGTTGCACACCAATTTTTAACATTGCCTTAATTTAAAAATACAGCCTTTTATTCATAATTGGTTGGCAAGTTTTATTTATTCATTACTCTTCAAAACTCTTGTATGAGTTATTATATTGGAGAAGTGGAAACAGGTATTGAACAGTAAGTGAATTCTCTGTTAAAATGACAGTGTAACACATTAGAATATGAAGGTTTGGTTCCCTGTCAATAACACTAAATTGAGAGTTGGGCTCATGAACAGGACTTTCTGTATATAGGCTCTGGAAAAATGCTCGTTAAGCGTCTACTGCATGTTGAGATGCATAGGTGAAATGAGTTTGCAGTGTGCCTTCTCATTCCTGAAGATAAATGTCTGCTGGGAGAAATGAGACATATGCAGCCATAGATACCCTTATGTAGGCTACGGCTCCTGGTAATTATCTTCAAGTGAATAATATGGTCGAAAATGAGATATTTCTAGTTGCAATATTTAGAAAAGTCTCTGCTGAGTGGACTCAAGCCACTATGAGCAAGTAGAGGGGATATTTTTATGAAACAGATGGCTCAGGCAACCAATTAACTTCTATTAGGAAACCATGTGTCAGAGTTCATCTTGGCCATGTTGTTACCTGACTAAAAACCAAACTGCATCATTTGCCATCCTTCCTTGTTTGTAGCCAAGAATCATTCCAGAAGCCTCCTCCCCTCCAGTGCTGTATTCTATCCCGCTTCCATTCCCTTGCCCAGTGAAGGTCACCAACGCAAGCCCCATCCCCATGGACATACAGAAAGGTGTCACATCAAAATACCTGGTACCCTTAGTGGCATCCCGATCCCAAGCAGGACCTCACAAATCCCCCTCGGGCCTTTCAAATATATTTGGTTCTCTATCTGTTGCCATGGTTCTACACCTCTCTTCCCAGAGTGAAAATTCCATGCAGAACAAGGTTTCTGCCAGTCTCAAGGACAGTTTTGTTGGAAGGGGCCACTTGTTTGTTTCCCGACTGCCAAGCAGACCCAAAATAATCATACAGAAAACATATTATTTAAATCACTGCTTGGTCAATTAGCTCTAGCTTCTTATTTGCCAACTCTTACATCTTAATTTAACTGATTTCAATTAACTTGTGCATAACAAGTCATCCTTCAGACTGTTTTATTTCAACTCAGTCATGTCAGCTGACCACCAGCTGTCTGGTATTTATGTGTTGCAAAAAAAACCAACTAGGGGGTCACATGACCCTATCCCCACAAGAAGATAAGTTTCTCCCACATCTTTTCTTGATGTGTTTGGTACCTTCATTATTTATATACTAAATACCTGACAAGAAACAATTTAGGGAAGGGTTCATTTTGGCTAAGGAAAACAGTCTGTTGTGGAGGGAAAGCCATAGCAGTAGAAACAAGAGACAGTTTATCTCTCCGCATCTGTGTGGCGGACCTCTCGACCGGCGACAAAGAATGACCACCACATCAGGATTCCACTCAGAACACGCTTTTCTGGAGTGCCCTTGATTGATGGGGAGCAGGGAACGAGAGGGCGGGAAAACGAGAAACAGGGAGCGGAGGGGCAGGGAGCGAGGGGGAGAGGCAGCAGGAAGCGAAGGGGCCGGGGGCACTTAGGCAGCCGCTTAAATAGGGAATTGGCACACGGGTCGCCCTGTGATTGGCTGCCACCAACAGCTGACACCAGACCGCATCGGGATAGGCTCAAGGATCCTCATCCACCGCGCATGCAGGAAGCGGGGACTGGCAGCTCTCAAAGCCATAGCCAAATATGGAGTTGTTTATTTCCAAAAAGACAGGATGTCGGCGCCATCTTGTAATGGCGATCCTGTCCGGCTCACTACACATCTGCACTCAGGAGCAGAGAGAGTGAACAGCAAGTAGGACTGGGCTATAAAACCTCAAGGTCCACTTCAAGGACCACTTCCTCCAATGAGGCTCTACATGCTAAACTTCCCACAACCACCTCAAACAGCACCACCCGCTGGGACGCAAGTGTTCACATACATGAGCCTGTGGGGGACATTTCACACTCAAACCACAACATCTGGGTACACCAGTCTGCTTTTGGCTAATGGTGAAGACACCTTTTTCTAGAAGTTTATCTGCCATTTGTAAAGGTTCTCAAACCTGCGGCCTTTGCTTGTTTCAATAGTGCCACAGGCTCTGCTAATGCCTGGCACCAGGGGCAGTAGGAATGGAACTGTTTCGTCCTGGGCTTAAGGTGACAAATAAAGCATGGTCATTTAGTTCCTAGGTATTGATAGAGGTTTCTGTCCCACCTGGAACCATAGCTGTTCAGTCCCAAAGAAAGACACAGAGGTTTGTGTTAATTATAAACTGGTTGGCCTATTAGTTCAGGCTTCTTGTTAACGCTTATGTTTTACATTAACACATAATTCTTGTCTGTGTTAGTCACATGACTTGGTACACTTTATCAGTGAGGCATTCTCATCTTGCTTCCTCTGTGTCTGGGTGATGACTGCAGACTGAGCCTTTTCTCTTCCCAGAATTCCCCTGTTCTGGTCACCTCTCCTATACTTTCTGCTTGGTTACTGGCCAATCAGCATTTTATTAAACCAGTACAAGTGGCAAATCTTTACAGAGTACAAGACCATTGTCCCACAGCACCTAGGCTCTTCTAGGCAGGAGAAGCTTGATGCGTGCACAAAACCCTTACTTGTCTGGTTCATGTGGGACCTGAAACTGGGAATCTGCAGTCCCCTCCAGGAAATAAAAGAATGGGAGAAAGAATCATGCACTAATAGCTCAAGATCTGGCTGAATGCAAGTATTATAACAACAAGCAGATTAGGACAAGAATGAAAGCCTCCCTCCCCCTTAAAGTCACCAGGTAATAGGATGATGGGTTGTTTTAGGCAGAAATCGTTGCTCTACTTCTGATTCCTCTACTAATTAATTAATTAGTGAATCCATCTCAGGTAGTGTGATCCTGAGAGCCTCATCTCCATCCACAGGTGAAGGATTCTGTAGGCTAAGCCACTTCCATCTTCACAGATTAACTAAGCTTGGCGGAAGGAAGATGCTAGCTGAAAGTAGTACAGGGACTTGTATATTTTAGCACTTATAAGCACAATTGGGTGAGCAATCAACCACCAGAAATAAAACTGCCTTCTCCATTTTTATTCATATAAAGCAAAAAAAAAAAAAATTCAGCATCTAAGCTAGGCAATTTTGTTGGAATAATCTCTGTTTCTCGTCTCTTATTCTTGTTTTCTAAATAAGAAAACTAAGTGACAGAAAACACTGGTGAAACAGAGACTTGCCAGTAACCCAAAGTCTCCCACGAGCCTCAGAACTTCATAAAGTATCTGCAGATTAACCCGTACCCTTGTTGGTGTTATTGAACATTCTCAATCTACTCTATTCATTTGGAGTCAGAGCAGGAACTCGAAGCATTTGACAAATATACTCGCACAAGGTAGACTCAGAGCTTAGTCTGGAAAAGAGGTGAAATGCCCGTTCCACTACCATACCCAACAGAAGATAACTGTTTACCCCCTAATGAATTATAGGCTTTGTATTTCAAAGCACAGCAAAAGCATCTGTCTCCCTTAGGCGTGTGTGTGTGTGTGTGTGTGTGTGTGTGTGTGTGTGTGTATCCCAAATATGGTGCAGCCAAGTCATCAGGTGGCTAGTGAGAGGTAGAGGAGTCAACAGATTTTGCTTGCAGCCTGCTGGAACCACTGACTTTGACATCTGTGACACATTTCCATCATTGCTGCAGGGAAAAATCGAGAGGTACCATCCACAGAGACTCCAGGAAGTGTAACGTGACAGCAGAGGGAACAAACACTGTCACTTCAGACCCTGAAAGGCAGCAAGCTCTGCAGGGTGGAGGAGTTCCAGCAAGTTCCCTGCCTTTCAGGGGCGTGCATGTGAGCTATTTCTCAGAGACGCTGCACCATTAGGAACCGACTCATTCCCATTGCGGCTTTGCTCCTTCAGGCCACAACAGTGCTGGGAGATTATTTTTAATTCATCAGCAAACTCTGTAGAAGTGAATATGTAAGAGGCAGTCACTCTCTCCAAGGCCTGCAGAATGAAGGAGAAACATGGCTACTGCAGGGATGTCCCAACTGAGGGTAGAAAGATGGCTGGTCAGAGCTGACTCTGATTAGAGGAATGAGTGGGTGAGGAGAAGGAAATGAGGGCCTTACGTGAGGTGGACCGTGGGAGATGCTGGGCCCCTTCAACAGAGGAAGAGACTGGTAGGGATACAACTCAAAAGTGTCTTGAGCACCTCAAATTCAAGAAAACATAGGTGGTAACTTAGAGAAGTAAAGCCACTAAAGAAACCTTTTACCTCTATGGAATCCTCTGGCAAAGTGAGCAAAATCCTATCTCCATGAATCCTCAGACTGAATGCCCTGAGCTCCTATCTCCTCCTGCCTCATATTCCTCTCTCTGCCCAGCCATATCACTCCTGTCTCCACCTCCCTAGTGATGGGATTAAAGCTGTGAACCATTATCGCCTGGCTCTGATTCTTTTTTAGGCTGGATCAATCTCGTATAGCCCAGGGTAGCCTTGAACTCACAGAGATCTGTCTGCCTCTGTCTCCCAAGTGCTGGAATTAAAGTTGTGTGCCACCACTGCTTAGCTTCTACTGCTAACTAGTGGCTTAGCTCTGAACTCTGATCTTCAGGCAAGCTTTATTTGTTAGATCACAAATAAAACATCACCACACAACAGAGCAAAGACGCTATTGGGCCTCAGTGCTACTGAGGACAGGGTAGCAGAGGATATGAGCAGCAGAAATTAAGGCCCACACAGGAGGCAGGGATGGTTGCAGTGGACCTAACTGTGTGTTTATTATAGGCTGTGGCCATGGGAGAAGAGAATAAGAAAGAGTTTAGAAG
This sequence comes from Microtus oregoni, assembly GCF_018167655.1. Taxonomy (NCBI): domain Eukaryota; kingdom Metazoa; phylum Chordata; class Mammalia; order Rodentia; family Cricetidae; genus Microtus; species Microtus oregoni. Next base: position 25,185,920 of record NW_024543063.1, read on the forward strand.
GAGACCTTTGGAGAGCTCAAGAACTGAGAGATTGGTCCATATATATGTTAGCAGTGAGTTGGAAAGGCCGAAGAGGGAGCCAGCCTAGGCAGAGGACAACCAAGTGAAGGCTGTGAATGGTTGGACCCACATGACATTTAGAACCAGGAGTTTTGGAAGAGCAGAGGGGGAAAGAAGTATGTGTGTGTGGTGGGTGTGGAAATGACAGCAGAAGGAAGAATAGAGCACACACCATCCTAGGCACACGTATAGGTGGCAAGTAGTAGTAAAAAAAAGAAAAAAAAAGCTGTGTCTGAGGAGGCGGCAGGAGAAATGACGTACTCTTCAGGGCACCAAGAAACTTGGTCCCATTTGACACATGGCTACCCACTCAGCAGACGGCTTTATTCACAATTTGTAAGGATATGAAAAGAAGCAAAGCAAAAAGACATGACATGTTAACTATGGGCTCTATGGAGAGGGCCTCTACCCTGGCTCGGGGCTCCTTTAATATGGAACTGTGCCTACTGTATTCAACTGGGGAGGCTCGAAATCCAGAGCGATGGGCCTGGGGCTCACATTACCACTAGCTCTTGCCTTTGTTCCTAGGAAACGTAATAGGCAGCTTGGAACAGTGCGCCATTGTTCACATGATATGGGTGGGAGGATTAAGCCCTTAATTAATCAGGGAATGGGTAATTGATCATTGTTAAGTCCCTGCCAGTAGTCACGATTGCATATGGGCCCATGAAACTGATCATTGTCTTTTTCACTGCAAATGGCCGTGGTTGCTCATGAGTCATTTTGCAATGAACGCTGATTCACTGTTTGCTGGCCTGGGAATGGAGATTAGGGGCTTGGTGGAGCCCGGAGTTTGCTGTGTGGAAAGAAGCCTTCCTTCTCTTTGTGGCAGTCACTGTGAAGGGGGGTGATTTCCAGATTTAAATACACCTGGAAGAATAAAGGAGCAGGAGACGAGAAAGGCTCACTTTCCAAACGTTTCCAACAAAGGCGGTTTGAATTTAGCAACCAAGAAAGCCTGGATGCTAAGTTAGGCTAAGGAGAATACTGAACTGCAGTATTAAACCTTGATCTTGATCCCTTCCCCCAACACACACAATCTGGTACCATCTTCGTGGGGGCAAAGATGAGGGAAGAGGAGAGGAAGGGAAGGAATTACAAGAATTGTAGAGTGTCAGTCAACAAATCTTTTAAATTCACCTCCATTTCCTGACTTTAATGGTCTCAAGTTAAAGATTAGCAATCAACGCCTTCAAGCTATTCTCTGCCCTACCCTCACCCTCAACAAAAAATAAATAAATAAAAATACCCTTTCTTAACAATGTTGAGTCAGAGAAAGAAGTCTGTCAGAGCTGCTGTTCCTGTGGCATGAGAGCATCCATACGAGGAAACAGGAGCGACACAGACTTGTCTCTGCCCTGTTCATAAAACGATGTCTCCAGTGATATCAGCGAGTGAGATGGGAAACAAAGCTCCCCCAAGAATCTTCCCTGGAGTTTATGTAAATTGCCAGGCCTGGATGCGGCAGGTGACAGGGTGCCTCACCTATGTACGTGAGCTGTTTTCACACGGGGTGGTGGCAGACGATTTATTCTGCCCGCTGCACTCGCTGTTTGGTCAGGAAGCCGTTCCCTGTGATTATTTAAGAAACTGGAGAGCAGTTCAGCTTTCTTTGACCTGCTAACTGGAGCTTAAGTTACCACGCCCAGCACGTTCGCAAGACTCCTGGGCACTTCCGGGGAGCCAATAGATGCAGGTGCCAGGTGCGCTGAATGAAGCCAGCAGGAGATCGGGGTTAATGGCAGCTGTAAAGCTACACAATGCTTGAAGTCCTGAATCTGTCCCCAGCACTACATCAACCTTGTGCGATGGTGCAGGTCCACAATCCTACCATCCAGAAGAATCAGAAGTCCAGTCATCCTCAACTGTATAATGGATTTGGGATTCGCTTGAAATAAATGAGACCATCTCAGAAAAAAAAAAAAAAGCAAAACAACAACAAAAACAAAACAACATTGCGTGCTCGTCTGACATTTCTTTAAGTCGGAATATCTTTTAAAAAATTTAAATAAGCTTTTATTGAGGTTTATTGACTAGTACACAAATCAAAGCACCATCGTGGATAAAAATCATACCTCACTAAAGCACAGAATTCCCTCTTTGCTTCTCCTTTCTGTGTGTTTTGTGAATTCCTTTCCTGGGGAGATGTGATAATATCTAGCTCCACCTCTTCAGGTTCTAATGACAAAGTAAATATGACCCCACCACTGCTCCCACTGGAGAACCAATGAATTTATTGGACTTGCTTACACAGAGTGAATGAGGGGCTACTGACAGACGCATGGGGAGCTCCCAGCAACTGCACTGTAAAGTCTTGACTAGCACGACACTCCCTCATAGCCACAAAAACGGAGGGAGCCCCCCTCAGTCCTCCCCAGCATATACACTCTAGACCTTTCCCAACACCCAGAGAACAGAACTGTATGCAAATTTGCATACAAAATTACACAGGTGGAATTGCGTACAAATGGATAGGAGTGGCCAGATACACTGGTGAGGGTCCAAGGACTCTCCTGTGCCTTCCTTCTAGGAGAGAATATCAACAATCTGAGGGTTTGATATCAAGGTACTTTTATGAATAGGCATGGCAGATCTCAAGAAGAGAGTAGCAATTTGCCTTGGATGTTAACACCTTTCAGTATTGAGAACCCTGAAGAATTCTTTATTCCTGCAGTACTGAACCAGCTAAGGCCATGTAATCTTTGTGCAGGAGCTTCTTGCAGCAAATATTTCAAAAGGCAGCCCATTTGGCTTAGGTGTTTGCTCAACCCCTCTCCTGTAGCTCTTGCTCCTCTCGTTACTCCCCCTTCCCAGCTTCCACACATCTCCTGGTTGTAGTAATAAGGGCAGCAGCGGGGCTGCGTCCCCAACACCCCAGCCGCCTGCCCGGCTAGCTTATGCCCCGAAATAACAACACACAAACTGTATTCATTTAATCACTGCTTGGCCCATTCTCTTCTAGGCTAATTCTCACATATTAATTTAGCCCATTTCTAATCATCTGTGTGTAGCACCCCAAGGTGCGCTTACCGGGGAGATTCTAGCCTAGTCCATCCTGGGTCGGAGCTTCATCCCGGGAGCGGGGCATGGCGTCTCTCTCTGAGGCATCTGCTCCCGAGAGAGCTGTGGAGTCTCTGACCTCACTTCCTCTTCCTCCCAGTATCCTGTTCTGTTTTCTCCTCCCACCTATCTTCTAACCAATAAAATGGGCCAGGGCAGTTCCTTTATTAGCCAATGACCTTCCTCCATCACCTGGTGCCCCCTATCAACCTCCACCCACCTCTATCCCTTCCACTAAGACCCATACCAGGACTTCAAAGAATACCCATCATCTGTTTCATCCAGCTTGGGTCACTAAGCATCTGTGCTTAGTTATTGATGGATGGTAATTTTCATAGCATTATGTATTATTGTGTTCGCATTTAAATCTGACTTCAAGACAAAGGTCTAGAAACTCAATTCCTCCAACATGGGTGTTTTCTCTCTTTCTGCTGCTGGATGGAATGAACTGTCTTCTCAAGAACTGGACTAGAGCCCCTGGGCACTTCTGATGATCATAAGCTATAATGCCCTGACTCTTGGTTCTACCAACATTCATTTAACACTGAAAGAAAAAGATTTCAGTTGTTTATTTTCAACTTTGTGACTTTGCCTTAAATTAATGCAGGTAAATAGGGTCATGAAGGAGGGATAAGAAAAGTTTCTAGAGATGTCATCTAACTGGATCTAGAACCTTCTGTAAAGCATAGGATCCAGGTCTCGCCAGAGTCTCACTACCTCACCACAGTGTTGACCCTTGGGAACTCTGCTGGACCACTGGGTTCATCAGAGGAACATTATATTCTCTGTTCTGCAGAACCATGAATTGTAATCAAAATCTACAGCATCTCTACACAGAGGAGGAAGATATAATGAAGTCTTAATCCTGAAAGCTTGATAATGCGGTTCTGTGTGGAAATGGTCTCTGTAAGTCATTCAGATGGAATCATAAGGGTAGTCTGTAGATGATTACAATAAAGTAGTCCCACACTAGCTCAGAAAGGGCTCTTTAGTTAGGGGTAGACTCACAGATCAACAGTTCTCCGCATAAGCAGGGAACAGGAACCGAATCCAGCAGCCAAGAGGCTGCACACATTTCTACTCTGTATATATAGTACATGTGGCCATGCCTAGAGTTTGCCAGTTCCCACAGAACCTCCCCTTTTTGTCCAAATCAGAGAGTTCTAAGCCTAATACAAAACTATATACAATAAGAACAATTATCAAGTATAAAAATTAGAATTACAATCAGCATAAACAGTATTAAGCAAGAAACATATGCTAAATATTTCAACAATTATATTCCAAGGAGTCTAAGTCTTGTATTAGAAATGGCTTGGCTAAGTCACAAGAGGAAAGTAACTATGACTTCAACCCCATTGAAGACCTGAGAAGGGAAACAATATTACTTGAGTAAATAGGAAGTACATTCAAGCAACTTACAAAATGTGCAATAAATGACAGAGACAGTTGGCTACCTGGGCAATCACCCAAAGTCTCATTTGCAATGTTGGAGCAGCCAACTTTGACTAAGGCCTAGAGTAACTGACAGACCATTTTCAGAGGCAGGAAAATTTGAAAAACTGTCTTAGCCTGTCTTGGCAAGGTTTGACAGTCTTTTTTCTTATATCCTGCTTCATCGTGTCTGCCCTGAGAGGAGAGGCATGGCATCTGCCTCACTTCCTCTTCCTCCCAGCATTCTGTTCTGTTTACTCCACCCACCTATGTTCTAACCTATCAGGCCAAGCAGTTTCTTTATTAATTAACCAATGAAATCAACAGATTGATATATGACACTCCCACATTAATCCTCCAGCCAAGAATGTATCTTTTTGGTCTTGAATACTTCTGCTTTTATAAAGAACGATCTTGCCAAGCCTGGTGGCTTAGGTCTGCAATCCCAGCAACTCTGGAGACTGAGGCAGGGGGACTGAAAGTTCAAGGTCTGACTGGGTTACAGAGTGAGTCTAGCCAGAACAACTCAAAAGGATACTATCTTGGAGTAAAAAGCAAAAGAGGAGTCTGGAGAAATAACTCAGTGAAATGCTTGCTGTGCAGGCATGAGGACCTAGGTTTGCTCTCCAGAATTTACTTGGTGAGAAGATCTGTAAATAAGCAGACTTTTGTGGATTGCTGGCACGCCTGTCTAGCCAAATCAGAGGGTTCTGGGTAACAACCGAGAGGCACTATCCCAAAAATCCATATTGGGTGGTGTTTTGAGAAGTGACACTCGAGGTTGGTCTCTGTCTTCCACACCATTTGCATCTACAAGTGTGGTGAGGGCTATGAAGTGGTAGAATGCTTAAGTTATTCAAAACTCTGGGTTCTAATCCCAGTGCTGTGGAAGGAAGGGAGAGCTGGGTAGAAAGAAGGGGAAGGAAGGGAAACAATAGCTGGTGCCACTATTTGGGAATGTTTAGTCTTGTGAAAGAGACATGCATGAGTAATTAGTTAAGAAGTTGGCCTTCTATCATTACTCACAGTCAACTTTGGGAGAAACCAAAGTTACCTACTCATCTTTTGACAACAGACCTTTAGTTGACAGCTTCCTCCATGCAGAGCCTATGGTAGGTGATAGCTCATCTTCTAAGGAACCTAGCAAAGAGGTAGGTGATACATATTAAATTCAGAAACATTTGAGTTTGAGTCAGCCTTTGCCACCTATAAACTGCTGTGACATTGAAGCTTTCTGGTTTTCAACTTATTCAAACATAGAATACAAATCATAATATGCGTCCCTAGGAATTGTCACGCACTTGAACAATGTGCATGTCATCCACCTACCCTTTTGTGAGCCTGAAGGGCAGCGTTTGCTCATCCAGAGTCAGTTGTTTTTGTCTACTTGACACAAACCTAGACTATCTGGGAAGAGAAAATCTCAAGTGAGGAATAGCATCCATCCAATTGGCCCGAGAGCATATCTGCAGGGCATCGTCTGTCAACTAATGTAGAAGGTCCATGATGAAATAGCACTGCTGTTTAGGAGCCAGTGGTAAGTCAGGATGCTGTAGCATGATGGCCTGGGTATGTGATAGAGCAAAGCACACACTGCAGCAGTTTCATTGTGATATTCTTGACCCCAGATGCAGGGGTGTTCTATGACAAAGTGTCTGGCCTCAGATTACCAGTACCCCCAAAAGACATACACAAATATGTTATCACTACACAAAGACACATGCACACACACAAGCAAATCAAATACACAGACACACACAGACACACACAGAAGCACACACTCATATACAAATCTGCAAGCATGCATATTCAGACACAAACACAGTAAATCCTTGTCAATGCCTCACTATTTTTTTTAGCTCTTGAAGGCTTCCTGGCCTTTTAAAATGCCACAGGAAGGTCTTAAGCCTTATCAGTTCCTAGCTCTGTTATCAACCATCACCTCAGCTGACAGTCAGCGGAGAGTGAGCGCTATCCAGGAATGCACCAGCTGAGGTGTTAGACTTGGGGGAGGGGAGGAAGGACCCAGGACAACCCAGGGACTGGATACAGCTAGCCCTGCTATGAGGTAGAGGCAGGCATCTCAAACTTAGTTTGTGAGACTTCACCTTCCCAAGGAGAAGGAGGCAGGAAGAAAGGCTTCCCTACTTTTCTCAGATCGTCTGAGAATGGAGGTTTCAGCCAAGGGAAGCAACCCAAACTTGAGGCATAGTGGCTACTTCTCAGATATGGCTATAAAGAACCTCATCCACATGGCAATGCCCCAGTCTCTACTACCAACATAAACTACCCCGGGGCACATAACCCACATATCTCAGATGCTTTTTGTGTGTGCACACACACCCTCCCTGTGACAGTGTGAGCAGCTGGCACACTGCACTTCTGTCTTGTGTGGATGAAGAATCAGTTGGGAAAGGCAAAGCAAGGTGTATGTTGAGACCCCAGGCATCAGCAGGCTATGGGAGGCAGACCTTGGGTTAGGGGCCAACCTGGACTACACAGGAAGACCCTGCCAGAGAGATAGGGAAAAGGAAAGGGATGGGGAGGAGGTTGGGTGGAAGAGAGAGGAAGAGTAGCTGGGAGAGAGGGAAGAAAGCAACTGCTCAGATAGTTACCTGCTAAACAGGGTTGATACAAGTCTCTAAGCTAGAAGGTAGGACTTTAAACTATTTCTTCTGTCTTTATATTTATGAAGTGCTTCCTTGGAAACCTATTATTTTACTTTCATTTGAGAAAGGAAAAATCAAAGAGATAAAATTAATGGCCTTGGTCCTACCTCTGTCAGAGAGTGGAGTCAGAAACAGGCCCATGGCTGTTAAAGGATTTTTTGTGGAAGGTCTCCTCTTTCTTTCTTTTCCCCAATAATGCAAGCTTATTTTTTATTTATTTTCTTTTATTGTAGTATGTACTTCATGCCCGTCGCTCACACACATTGAAAACATGTCTTTGAAGAGCATCTCACCACGTCAAAACTGGATCTTCCTGGGCAAAGCAGTGCAAATCTGTCCCAGCATTCCAGAGGATGATTATGTGTTTCAAGCCAGTCTGGTCTATGTTGGGAGACATGCTCATACAGACACACACACACACACACACACACACAGAGAGAGAGAGAGAGAGAGAGAGAGAGAGAGAGAGAGAGAGAGAGAGAGAGAGAGAGATACACGCATAAAAATCAATCTTTGGGCAAAAGGGAAAGGAGGGATGGAGGGATAGATTTGTACCTTTAGCAAAAACTAAGAAGACTTTATCTGTTCAGCCCAGTCATGGCTCTGCTTCTGATTTACATGAGAACATTCTAAAGGGCAGAAACAGCCTATGCAAATGGTGCCCCTGAACATTCCTGAGAGATCAGGCAGGTTCAGAACAGTCCCCTGAGGACATGAAATAAAGGGCCCACAACGTGCTTCCCCAAATCTTTCTACCAGGTTTAACGAGCAGTTTTAGCTTTATTGACTAAAAGGGAAGTTCTAATAAACTGGAGGTGAGTCAAGGGCTTCTTTCTGCAACAGTGGATTAGCTCTCACGCACGTTTCCTGTCAGAGGACTCTATTTTGCTAGTGTGTAAGTACAACCACAAACATACCATTAGCCATTCGGAATACTGAAGTCTATTTCCTGATAAACTTGGGAAAGGGCAGAGGTTAACTGGACCATGCCTAGTTAAAAATGTTCCAGGCTTAGAATGTAGCCACTCTCTCCTTCAGACAGCACTGTGGGAACCAGGGAGGGTTCCATGGCTCAGGAACGGTAGACACATAGGAAGGACTTAGTTATACAGAAATCAGTCTTAACTGACACAGCTTCCTGAAACTTCAGGAAACACAAGGGCTCTTAGTCTACCCTCTAGACGGGTCTGATCCTCACTGGAACAACCACACTTTCTTGCCCTACTACAAGAAAGCAGAAGCAGCTGACATGAAAACCCCTCGTCGATCATACAGAAACAGATTTGTTACCAGGCTACAAGTTTTCCTGAAGAAAATTAGTTCTATATATTAACAAAATGTCACAAAGGGACTGTGGCAGGCAGGGAACTCCAGAAAAAGCCACAGAAGGCCCCATGTGTGACCCCAGAAGAGAGCTGCAACTCAGAGTCAGCCTTGATGCTTAGAAAGCTCATCTGAGGCATCTCCAGTCAATGTGTCTCTGAAACACCACTATTGATTTCTATTTAGGATTCCAATGAACCACTGCCGGTGATTACCACTAATGGATAGTGAGAGACAAAGGGAACTACTTAACCTCTGTAAGTTCTTCCCCACACTTCCTGATGCCCAGGTTGAAATAGGAAAGTGACTACTGCCCTGGGGTGTTTATACATAAAAACCACCAATAAACTCATATAATGTCTACACAGACTTTGAAATGTATTTCTGTTTCTAGTAACTACAAGCATTTGTTTTAAAATTCCATTATTAAGTTTGTTATTTGAGCATTTCATACACATATGCAATGCATTCTGGTAACTCCCCCCCTCCCCTTCTCTTCTTTCCCCACCCCTCCTAACACACCCCACTCCTTGCTTTCTTCTATCCTTTTTTCCCAGATTCGTGATTTTTGGTTTGGTTTTGTGACCTATTTAGTCAGGGCCACCTGTGTGAGCATTGGATTGGAACCTTCCTGGAGCCTGGAGGAGTCATTAATAAGTACACAACTAAAAGCAATGCCCTCCCCTCTCCACTCCCCGAATCAATCAGCAGCAAATAAGCAGTGGGGGCCTCCTGAGCATAGCTCCCTGCACATCAATTCATGACTGACTGTTGAAGGGTCCATCCTTGTGCAGACTCTCAACTAATTACTTAAGTTCTTCATTTTTGCTATAATTAAAAACAAACAGTAAAACTTTCCCCAAAGCACTTGAGCTGCTGAAAATTCACCAACCTCCCTGGAGTCAGCTCAGCATATTGCTGAGATAGATGCACATTCCCAGACGAGAGAAGAGTGTGTCAACAGAACGGTTGTGAGCTAACTTCTCACAGGGACAAGCTAATGAAATGTTTAACACAGGAGCCCCTCAGCTGAGAAAAGACTTGCTACATTTCTACCACATTTTCTTACCACACATTCAAGGGTTTGGAGACAATCTTTCAAACATATGGGCTTTTTACTGACTGAAAGGCCAGGATTTTAAATCCTTTGAATCATCCAAGCTTAAAAAGAACTCTAGCTTGACTAGACAGGTTCACAAATGCTTTATTTCAGAGGGAAAGAGGGTGGGTGGTTATGTTTTTCATACTTGGGAAAATAACCCAAAAGGTAAACATCAACTTTTCTTGATTTATGTCTTTACATGTTTTTATTCTATTTTTGTTGCTGTTTTATTTAATTTTTAAATTGAAAATAGGTTCTTCTCTCATACAATACATCCCAACCACAGTATCCCCTCCCCAACTTTTTCTAGCCGCCCCATGTTGGAAGGAGGCCATTAGTTTGTTTCTGGGTGCTTGGTAGCTCAGTCCCAAAATAATTACACAGAAACTATATTATTTAAAATACTGCTTGGACCATTAGCTCTAGATTCTTATTTACTAACTCTTACATCTTAATTTAACCCATCTCTATTAATCCGTGCATCATCACGAAGTCGTGGCCTACCAGCAAAGTTTCAGCACGTCTGTCTCTGGTGGCGGCTTGGCATCTCTCTAACTCCTCCTTCTTTCTCCCAGCACTCAGTTTAGTTTTCCCCATCTATCTACCCTAACAGGCAAAACCAGTTTCTTTATTAACCAATGGTATTCACAGCATACAGAGGGGAATTCCATATCACACAAACATGATTTTATTTTAAAGACATGTATTTCTTACTCTGAAGGGCAGGATAGTGCTTTCATGTTTTTTTTAGTAAACTTAAAAAATAATGGGTTTATGACATTGTTGTACATGTATATTGTACTTTATCTATGTATATGTACCTTTCCTCTGTACACCCTCTTGCTGGTCCATGTCCTTGCCTCAAGTAGACCCCTCTTTCTTTTCTCATGTCATATGCATATTTAAACCTAGGCTCTGTTTATGAGAAAGAACATAACATATTTATCTTTATTCCTTCCTCCTATTACCCTCTCTGGTTTCTCCTTTCTTTTAATACCTTCCTCTAACCAGGATGATGCCGCCAAGCTTGATAACCTGAGTTCAATCTCTGGGGCACTCCTAGTAGACAGAAAGGATCAACTTCCACAGGCTTTCCTCTGACCTCACAAGTTTGTCATGGTACCCATGTATCCAGACATGCACAATGCTGTGGGAGGTCCTTTTGTCTGTGTGTTGCTTTTATTGGTTAATGAATAAAGAACTGCTTTGAGCCTATGGCAGGGAAGATCAGAACTAGGTGGGGAAAGCTAGGCTGTGTGCTGGGAGAAAGAAGGGTGGGGTTAGAGAGAAGGGATGGAGCCGCTGGAGACAGACGCTGGGAGTGTTAGCTGGTAAGCCACTGTCATGTGGCAATACACAGATTAATAGAAATGGGTTAAATTAATATGTAAGAGTTAGCCAGTAAGAAGCTAGAGCTAATGGGCCAAGCAGTGATTTAATTAATACAGAATCTGTGTGGTTATTTTAGGGCTAAATAGTCAGGATAAACAAGCGGCCTCCTTCAGCTAGTGGGACTCTTAATTCCAGGGTCTTGAGTTCGAGCCCCACGTTGCCCTTGAAAATTAGCTTATGTACATCAGTTTAAATCCAAAGAAATGACATACAAAAATGTATCACAAACTAAAAAAAAAATACAATGAAAACTGAAATAAACAAGAAAGGTATGCCAAAATATTATCAAGTGACTATTCCAGGAATGGCCAGTTTTTCTGTCTTACTTTTTTCCAACTCTCAACTTTCACAAAATAAATAATCTAGTTTAAGAACCCTTGAAGCATAAACAGGAGCACAAATTCAGAATATCTAGTAAGGATGCACTTGTAACCTTGACTTGGAAACATCTTCTTTCTATATACAGCAAGCACAGGCATACGTTTTAAAAAGAGAAGGATAGTAAAATAGCAACACACTTAAAGAATGCAAGATTGTAAGGCATGTGATGCTGGTCACTAATCCCAGCTTGAGAGGTTGAGGCAGGAGGATTGTGGGTTCAATGAGAGTTAGAAGAGAGAAAGATGAGGAGAGATAAAGAAGACAGTGAGAAAAAAGGGGAGGGAGAGAAGAAGAGAAGGGGGAGAAGATGAAGGAAGAAAGGAAGGAGAAAGGGAAAGAGAGGAAGAAGAGGAACAGGAGAATATAAAAAAGGAGGACAAGAAAAGAAAGATGAAAGAAAAAGGAGCAAAGTTGGTAGGCAGCATGTAAAGACTCACACACTACAGAGAACTAGATGAACTTGCTAATGAGCTTATAAAAGATGGATAGACACTAATACCGAGGTAACTATAAACTGAAATAAGGCACCATTTCCTATCCATGACACTGCATACCACTGGGATGCTATGTGAGGAGGTAGAAACTGCCCACTGTCAAAAGCTGACTGTATCTGTGATCCTCTTTGAAAACAAATTTGTGACATCTAGAAAGGGGCACTTAGGCAGTTCCAGAACTTGTGAAGATGGTGGCAAAACACAGAGGCACAGACCAGAGCCTTTGCATCAGCAATATGCAATGTGAGTCAAGTGGAAACAATCCAGAGTCTGTCAGTAAAAGATGAGAATCACAGTGTCTCACCAAGTAAGTCCATTGAGAAAAATTAAAATAAGATACAGTTGTAAGGATATAGATAAATGTTGCAACATTAATTGAATGAAAAACACAAATTACATAACAATGCACAATTAGTTCATTGTTCAGGAATTTTCCCTTAACCTAAGTCCATTGCTCTTTGTAGGGTTGTTCGTTTGAGACAGGGTCTCATGTAGCCCAGGCTGGTCTAGAACTTGTTATATAACTGAAATGGCCCAAACGAAAAACATCCCCCGCAAGCCCATATATTCAAACACTTGGTCTCCAGCTGGTGATGGTGTTTGGGGAGGTGGAACCCACTTCCAGAGCACTCTTTCTGCCTCCTGTGTGTGCTTGAAATGAGCTCTCTCAGCTTCCCGTTACCACCACCATGCCTTCCCTGACAGTATGGATGTCTAGCCCTGTAGAACCATAAACCAAAACAAACTCTTGATTACATTGCTTTTGATTGTGATTTTTATCACAGCAATGGAAAAGTAGCCGTGGATAACCTTGAACGTCTGATGTTTCTCTGTCCACCTTCTCCCTTCACCCAGGGCCGAGATCACAGACATGTGTCACGAGGGCCAACGTTTTGTGAATTTTCAAAGCACGTAGAAAAATGACACATATTGAATAAATAGTAACTTCAAAACAGACCATTAAACAAATTTTTGTATTATGAGAAATGCAGGATTTTCTGGCTGTGGCACATACAAAGGTATATCTTATTATTATTTGTATTCTTTTAAAGTCCTAATATGCTTCATAATTTAATAAACTGTTCCCATGACTTGTCATTTCTGAGCCTGTGCTACTTCAGCCAGAATAAGTTCCGGAGTGATGGGGATAATCCCCCTCTGAACATAGCTAGATAGAGGGTGATGGTTGGCAGTACGGCAGAGTGAGCTGGAGACAGGCACAGGAGGTCACTGGGGCTCAGGGAGACAGAACGGATGGGTGGGAAGGAAGTAATAATTAATCTGGAACCTCTGAAGGAGAATTAGACCTAGAGGCCAGCCAGGAGACAAGATTCCAGAAGTAACCCAGTGGAAATGATTCAGGGCAAAGGGCTGCTAAAATGGGAAGGAGAAGGGCTCGGGGTCATAGGATATCCTAAAATGTGACAAAACAAACCGAGAATTTGGGAGAAATGGCTCAGTGAGTAAAATATTTGTTATGCAAGCACAAAGACCTGATTTTCTCAGCACCTGTGTAAAAAGGTATTTTCTTCTAATCTCAGGCCTGCTGAGGCAAAAACAGATGGATCCCTGGGGTTCCGTGGGCAGACAGCCTAGGTACCAGGGAGAGACCCTGTCTCAAACATGATGGCTAACTTCCCTGGAATAATAACTGACGTTGAACTCTGACCTCCACAGGCATGCAAACCCATGCACATATACACATGCTCACTCGCCCATGTGCGCGCGCGGGCGCGCGCGCGCGCGCGCGCACACACACACACACACACACACACACCTACGGTAGGCTAAGAGGAGAAAACTAAGAAACTGTGGTCAGATTCCAGAAGCCAAAAAATGACAGCTGGATCCAGAAAAGCAAAAACAAAAACAAAAAACAGAAGCCAAACCACACGGTAAGTGTGCTTAGCACATGAGGTTACTCCAGCTGTCTGTTAGGGAAGACCCACTGGGAAGTCCTCAGGACTGAGCTGAGAGAGGTGGGAGATGGGAGGGTGGAGGAATTGGTTTAAAAGTCAAGGGCTTTGGTAGCTGGGAAGGAGCAGTACACAGACGACCTTCTAATGCCTGACTTTACTTTTGCCTTAAGACGAAAAAGAGTCAATTAGAAAAGTAAAAGTCTAGCACAGATGACTCCATTCCAGGAAGACGCTCATGGCACACTCAGTCATGAAGGCAGAGATTCTTGTGCAGCTTGTGGAAGAAAGGAGTTGACTGCCATTGACTGAGGCTCTGACTTTTCCCGCTCCAGCTTCCTCTGCTGTTCCGCAGACTTTCGGGGGGCCCGAGACATTTACGGAATCTAAATAAGGAGACGCGGCAAGCTGAGTGTGCATTTTTGTTCGGGTTCAGAAAAACATGTTTACACAGCATGGAGTCATTTCCACGTATGGTTATTGCTGGCCATAGACTGGTGGGAGGGGCTTCCAGGAATAATCCTACTGTCCATCCTGGCCAACTCACTTGGCACCATGATAGAAGGTTCCAGGCCAGAAGAATGAGTCTTGTGAAGCAAAATGTTAGGAGAGTCGATGTTTACAATAGAGGGAGGCAGAAAAAGCTAGACTGTAGAGAATCCTTCAAATCGCCTAATGTGAAAATGTCCAAATCGAGGAAATACAGGGACAAGTTTGGCAGCTGTTTTATAAGGGTGCTGTGGCTTCCGCACACGGTCATGTCTGGGGAGTTTGTCAGCATTTGTGACGCTACGGCTTCCTTTTCACTCTCTGTAAGCACTATTTTATATTTAATCATACTTTAATAGACCCTCCAAAGTTGCACGAGCTTCAGGCTCCCAAAACTTAGATCCATTTCTACTTGTTACAAGTTCGATTCATAACAGTATGGATGATTGGAAATTCATGTCTTCTTTTCCCTAAAGAATACAAATTGCAATGCAGCCAAGCATCATTTAGTTTGTTAAAATTTATGTAATCACTGTTTTCTAAATTTAATTCCAAGACCAAGGAATGAGGCCAAAATTGTGAATTCAGCCATTCTTGCCAAACTTAATGACCTCTTAATGGTATGAGAGTTTCCATGAATTTTTATTCTTAATTTATTTTTTTCATTACTATTTGGACAAAACTGGAAAAAAATGACTGATAATCACAGCCTTCTTAAAAATGAAAATGCCAGAAACCGACCGACTGTACTCAGACCAAAACAGTTCTGGAAAGTCACAAGACCACAGAGTCCACTGAGAGTGGATGTGGAGGGAACTCCATCCATAAAACGTAAAAAATAAATGGCTGCAGACCCACAGCGGAAAACCACGTGATTTTGACAGAAGAGAAAGGTCAACTTGATCACCAAACCGTCACCATGGATGACTTCTACAAGACACCCCTCTGGACACTTGCATTGACTTCTAAAAGGAACTTGTACCAACCCTTAGCCTCTCTTCTAAAACTGCCTTCTGTTCTGTTTGGGTTTGTTGAGAAGGAACTAAGGACTGGCCTGCTTAAGAGCACTGTAGGCTCTTCCCGACTGTCTCTCATCAGGGCCACACCTCCCGCAGAAAACATGAGCACAGAAACGCACCCAGTCTTTTCAGTAACCCTCTGAACCCTCAAGCCCTAGCGCCGTGCAACCTGGCCTCCACCAGCATCCATTCCAGGGCAGAGCACCCTGGAGAATGACTTTAAGAGAGGATCTTTTGTTACAACTCTCCAGTAGTATGTAAAATATTTTATCGAGTGTACTTTTTGAGACAAGGCCTCATGTACCCTAGGCAAGGCCTCAGACTTAGCAGGCAGCCAAGCATGATCTTTCACTTCTGATCCTCCTATCTCACTCCTGAGTGCTGGGATTATAGATGTATACAATCATATTCAGTTTATGCGGTGTTGGGTATCAAACCCAGGGCTTCACACATGCTGGGTAAATACTCTACCCATACCCCAGCCCTATGACAAATATTTCTCTTTTCTTTTGGTTCACTTGCTTGCTCATTACTTTTTTTCTTTCTTCTTTTCTTTTTTTATTCCGTCCTTCTTTTTTTTTTCAGGAAAGAAAAAAGCAAAAAATCAATAACTTTGACTTGTTAAATTATAAAACACTGGGGTTAGGGACATGGCTCAGCAATTAAGAGTACTAGCGGCTCTTGCAGAAGACTAAAGTTTAGTTGCCATCACCACATAGCAACTCCAAACCACCTGTAACTCTAATTCTAAGGAATCGAATGTCCTCTTCTGACCTCCATAGTCTCCTAAAGCAAGTGGTACACACATGTACACATTCAGGCACAACACCCCTACACATAAAATTAAAGTAAATAAGTGACTTTTTAAAAATTCCTGAATTCCCCACCTATGAGATCAATAGCCACATCACTCAGGACACTCAACAGCTCTCAGGGATGGAGGGCACCTGAGACAGTACCTATTTCTGCCTGTACCTCCTCCCCAGGAGACAGAGTCACCACAGATCTGCTGATAGCCTTGAACTCTACAACCTCCAATCCCCAGTTTTACCACTAATAATCTACCTAGTGGGTTGAAATGAAAATCAATAACTGTGTAGGTTAAAGAAAAATCATATCTCCTTTTTTTGTCTGTGTTTTGTTTTGTTTTGTTTTGTTTTTGGCAGCATACTAAGGAGATGGACGAAGTGACTGTATTCTCACTAACATCTCTCTCCGTCATAGAGCCTGTACAGTGCCCAT